>NW_013668295.1:85400-89736 GCF_000517525.1 Limulus polyphemus
AAGTTTAAAGTGACGAGAAACGTACTGATTGTGAATTTCTGTGTACTAAAAGTTTGTATCGAGGAAGAATAAACTAGTTTAATCAAAAGAGGACTTGTATCGCTGAAGATCCTCGGAAAGAATTTCTACTGGAAACAAACAAACCAGCAGATACGTAACAGTATTCAAGGCAGGGGCAGAGGGAATAAACTACAACACAGTTGCACGCTTCAGAGAGATAAACAGTTAGCAAAGTATCAACTTAAGACTTCTTTGTAAGTAATATGCATTAGATAGTACTAAATTTTGTGTGACCCTATAATACATAGAACAGTCAGGTTATGCAGAAATAGACTTAATGAAAAACAAAATACTTTATAGCTAAGTTTTGGGCAAATAAGATCTCTTCTTCTTCATGACAAATGTAATTTCATACATTGTATTCATCAAAGCACTATTAATGGCTTGGTTGTTGTTAAGTGCAAAGCTACACAATGGGGTATCTGCCACCACGGGTATCGAATCACGAGTTTTAACGTCATAAGCCCGCAGCCTTGCTGCTGAGCCATTGAGGGCAACATTTTAAATAATAACCCACTGTGGCGTTTCCATATGCATAAAATATTATTGGGTTAAGAGTTCCTTATTCGGGAAATTAAGATTTTTTTTAAAGAGTTGAATCCTGTAAAATCTAAAACAAAGGTATAAGTACCAAACATGTTTGTTTCAGCCTATGAAGGCTGTCACAAAATACCATTATGCAAAGTTTCATCTTGTTTGATTGAAATATAAAGAAAAGGCCTGCCTAACGCCCTAACTTTAGAGTTAGCTTGAACTTTGACCGCTATAAAATATCAAGAAAGACATAAATCTCAAATCTTTTTGTTTGAGTCGTTGGAATTTGTCATAAGATATCTTTGTGCAAAGTCTCATCTAGATTGGTCGACATATAAATAAATAGCAGGCCAAAAATCCTAATGTTTATTTTTTTTATCTTTGTAATAAAAGGAAACGCGCAAATCCCAAATTTGTTCAGTTTACCTTGTGAGAGTTATTGTAAAGTACCTTTGTGCTAAGTTTCATTTGGATTGATAGAAATATAAGGGTACTGCAGGTCAAAATATGTTTTTGTAATGTTTGACGTTTGACATCGTGAAACTAGAACGGGGAATCATAATGAAAAACATCATTTTTTGTGGGCGTATTGGTCCAAGTTATTCGTCCTCCAGGTTTCAAGACGACTGGTCTATAAATAAAGGAGTGGCGCAAAACTGTAGTTGATGGAAGAAGAAGAAAGAAACATAGGAAATAAATGTCTCCATCCATGAAATAAACTATCGTTATACATTATCATTAATGATGTAAAAATAGTTCTAAGACAGTACCACAGAATCTAATGAGGTTTTGTGCTAAACCACTTTGGTTATGATTTACAGGAAAAATTATAGGTAATCTTGTTATTTTTAGTTACTTGTAGTGTAGAAAAGATCCACGAGTTTAAGCAAACCGAAATCTTATAACAGGAAATGTACATGCAGCATGGGAGGTGACGAACAGAATGACACAAAACATTATCTTCCATATTGGTGGAATGATAATTAACTATGGCTACTATGCTAAACATGTTTATGTTTGTTTTTGTTTGTTTTTTTACATTTTCATACTTCGGTGGCTCAGCGGTAATCATAAGGGCTTATAATGCTAAAATTCGAGATTGAACACTTGGACTCATTGTGCAGCTTTCCTCTTAAAGATAAAAATCGTTTATGATATTAGCTTGTATGAGTAACATTCTTGTCTAATTTGGTATTCTAAAACTCGGAGTAAACAGAATGTTAAGATTTATTGCACAGCATAAGAAAAAAGAGAAAAGTATGTATACTTTCGCATACATTGTAACAATCCAAGTTGAAGAAATGTGTTTTTTTTAAATATTCAAGAGAAAATTATGAACTTTCTGTTTTTCACATTCTGCCTTTATGCAACAACAGGTAAATGAATTATCTTCTTTCTGTGTTTTCAACTGGATAAAAATACAGATCCCAGGTTTTATAATTTTATTTTTGCAAATCTTTCAATCAATATAAAAGCTATCTGGCATAGTCCCTTTATCTCCGTCGTATATGCCGCTTTTCAGCTATCAGAGCATCTCAAAGTTGAAAACTGGGAATAGCCAAATTGAAATTTCTTATTTTGGTTCATCAACATCTTTCTTCGACAGGTGTAGCACCTACTTAGTTCTAGCAGTAACTATAATTTTATCATCATTTGATAGAGCAAAACAGTCTTCACAACCTTTGACTATTTATTTTATTATTATTCCATGCAAAATTTATAAAGCTTTAGACTATACTTTATAACCTAGTAACTCATGTACACCATCTTATAAAAAAATAAACAAACAAGTGTAAGGAAAAAAGCTATCGCTAAATAAAATAACTATGTAGGGCTGGCTACTGAACTTGAAAAAAGGAACCAAACAAGATAGGGTGGAAGTGGACATATCACTTGATCGGCTAATGATTACATAGCAGACTAAGCTGTCTCGACTTTACATGGAGAATAAAATCTCTACAATAAGAGTTTGTCTCTTATCATACTTTTTAACATGAGCTCACAAGTGCTGGATTTCTTGCTTTGTTCAGGTTACCTTTTTTAGACACTCTAGTTAAGAAAAAAGATGAAAAGATGAAAAAAGATTTAAATCGGAATTTATCATAAACCTACATTTTCGGGGTTGTACTTTAACTATAATAGTTTTATACCTAATAACTTTAAAGATATATATCTAATTAGAATTCTCGTATATCGAGCTCATAAATTATGTAGTAATGTTGAACTGTTTAAAAATGAAGTGGAAAACAAAAAATTACTTGTGTTTGAATGACTTCCCAATAAAAGTTTTAACACGAGTTATCAACGATTATATCATCAAAGCGGCCACCCCTAAGGAAGAGAAAGATAATATTCCAAAAAGGATTGTGTGTATGACACTACCATTTACTGGAACACATGCTTTGAAAATCAAGAAAAATATAAAGAACTTCCTTTGTAATATTTACCTACAAGTTGAACTACGTGTGGTACTTAAACTAGTATACCGAATCAGGAACTATTTTGTATTCAAAAACAGAATATGTAAAGCAGACCGATCACATGTCATCTACAGATATCAGTGCTCTGTTTGTAATAGTGCGTATGTAGTGTCGACGGTGAGGAGGCTTAGTGATCGAGTTAAAGAACATAGTATGCAAAATTGTCAAACATTTTCCAACATGAAGAATGCGTGAATGCAAGTGTTAAAATTGAACAATGCCTAATTATTGGAAAGGCTGAAAATGAGCAGTGGCTAAGATTAAAAGAAACATTAGCCATAAAGAACTTAGCACCTGAACTAAACAGGAAATCCAGTACCGGTGAGCTGATGTTAAAAGTGTGATAAGAGAGAAAAAATTCATATTGTTATGGCAGCGGAAATCACGTGACGCTAGTAACACGTAATGAGTCTCTAGGAGGTTCCTGAAGGCTCGAGTGTTTGCCAGGCCCTCTCTATTTTGTATATATAAGACCGGCAAGAAGTGACGGCATAGATAATTGCAGACAGGCAGAGATAGAGACGGACAATTGAGTCAAGCGCGGTAGTGACCGAAAGTAAAGTGCGTGAATCGTTGTGAATTATAGCGTGTGTTGAAGTTAAAGTGACTGTGGAAATAAAGTGTATTGCAAAGTTGTATTCAGAAAGAATAAACTAGATTTATTTAAGAAAGGACTTGTATGCTGAAGTTCCTCGGAAAGATATTATACGGGAAATTGACAAACGAACACAGGCGTAACAAATTGGTGTCAGAAGTGGGATGGAAAAGAAGAAAAAATTGAAACGAGAAGTGGCAAATCAAACTACAGCTTAGCAGATTTGATGGTAGCAATACAAGAATAGCAAAAGAAACAAGAAGAACGAGAAAAGAAACAAGAAGAGAGACTACAGCAGTGGTTGGAGGAGAAGGCAAATGAACAAGAAGAGAGACTACAACAGTGGTTGGAGGAGAAAGAAAATGAACAAGAAGAGAGACCACAGCAGTGGTTGGAGGAGAGAAAAAATGAACAAGAAGAAAATCTCCAACAGTTGAGAGAAAGTCAGATTACACAAATGGAAAACATTAGTAAATTTTAAAGCGAAGTAAATACATAAAAGAATGATTTACTGTCTTTTACACAAGGAAGATATATTAGCCATCGACCTAATCAGCTTCAGACAATGAGAAGTCCCTTCCAGACCCCACAGCTAAACCTTAATGCAGACATCTCCAGTCCTGTTAGAAGTCACATCCCAGATATGAATGTCAGCAATAGGGGTGAT
>NW_013668295.1:90446-96120 GCF_000517525.1 Limulus polyphemus
AAGAAAGGCTGCTACCCAGAAAGGTTGTTGGAACTGTGGAGAGCAAGGACATATGAGGAGCCAGTGTAAGAAGAATATTACCAATAAGTCAGCCTCGGGAAAACCAGTAGTGGTTGGTATTGAGGTACGCCGATTAACCCCCATCGTGAAAGTCCCAACAGCTAGGTGTAAAATGCCAAGCACACATAGTGTCTACGTGACAGGAAAGCTGGATGGCCAAGAGTGCAACTTTGTCATAGATTCTGCGTCTCATCAAACTCTAGTGAGTATCAAGGTGCTGGATCACAAAGGAGTGCCAGAAGCCATACAGAAGCTCTGTGGTGTAACAGGACATTCTGCAAGATTGTGGGGAACAGTGTGGGTAACTATTGAGCTCATGGGTATGAAGGACAGACACAAAGTATACTTGGGTGACATTGAAGACCAATGCATGTTAGGGTTGGACTTCTTACTACCGAGGAAGTGTGTAATTAATTTTGATAAAATTACGTTTGGGAACAAGAAAGGCCAAATTCTGGTAAGTGTTAAAAGAGAGGTTGAACTAACCAGGTGTCATCAAGCTGAAGTCAAAGTGATTGAAAGAGGAATAATGAACCTTGTGTTTAAGTTTGGTTAGTTATTATATTAGTTACTTAATGAAGAGGAATAATGAACCTTGAGTTTAAGTTTGGTTAGTTATTATATTAGTTACTTAACGAAGAGGAATAATGAACCTTGTGTTTAAGTTTGGTTAGTTATTATATTAGTTACTTAACGAAGAGGAATAATGAACCTTGAGTTTAAGTTTGGTTAATTATTATATTAGTTACTTAACGAAGAGGAATAATGAACCTTGTGTTTAAGTTTGGTTAGTTATTATATTAGTTACATAATGAAGAGGAATAATGAACCTTGAGTTTAAGTTTGGTTAATTATTATATTAGTTACTTAACGAAGAAGAATAATGAACCTTGAGTTTAAGTTTGGTTAGTTATTATATTAGTTACTTAATGAAGAGGAATAATGATCTGGGATGCCATAAGTGTGGGGGGAAATACACCCATAAAAATAAGAAAACTGAAAATAGAAAGAAAAATAATAACTGATAAGTGTATCTTTCTACCAAGCAAATGAAAATAAAAACACATTTGACTAGCACAGATTAAAGAGGAGAGCAAGATTTTCCTGCCTGTAAGTAACACCTACGATAAAGGTTATTTTCTACGAGTGAGCAACAGCTACAGTTGAAGAGGAAGGAGTTTCGGCCTCCGAAGAACACTCTTTCAAATTCCTCTACAAGGCAGAACTCGTGATTCACCCTCATATACTTAATTCCCATAAAAATCAAATAATAATAAAAAGTAATAATAGGCTTCTTCAAGGCATCCTGCTTCTCTCAAGACCTCTTCCGCAAATCAGTACTTTTGCGCTTAGCCCCGGAAATACGAGTATACTAATGAAATAGTTAAGTTGCAAATCTTCTTAACAAATTCTTAAAAGTATGAATACATAACGTAGGAACTTAAAAAATGCACACCTTTGTAAATTTAAAGTTACCTTAATATAAAGTTAAGAACTTAAACATAAATAAACAAATATTTAGTTAATAACTAGAAACCCCTTAAAAATGAGTTTTATAAAGAATTGTTTGCTATTTTAGTGAAAATGAATAAACATATCGCAACTATATGTATATACTAGATGCACTTCCCCGAAATTGTTCTGTTTCAGGAGTAAATAAAACCAAAATTAAGAGTAACAAATATTTTATTCCCTACTTTTCAAGTTCATATGTCATGCTGTGTTGTAGCCTACAGAAGTCATAATTCTTCTAGTGATTTATGACATGCGCACGTTTTACTGACATCACGACAGTACAAGTTGCAACGTTAATCGCCCTTTATGTGTGGGATTGGCATGGCCAGGTGGTAAGGGCATTTGACTAACAATCTGCGAATCCCAGTTCCACCAAACATGCTCGCCCTATCAGCCGTGGGGGTGTCACAATGTGACGTTCAGTCCCACTAGTCGTTGATAAAAAAGTAGTCCAAAAGTTGGCGTTGGGTGGTGATGACTAGCTGCCTTCCCTCTAGTCTTACACTGCTAAATTAGGGACGGCTAGCACAGATTACCCTCGTGTAGCTTTGCGCGAAATGTAAAACCAAACCTTATGTGACGTCATTTTAGTATCTACTGATTGAATGACTGACAGACAATGCACTAATGTAAAGTGGTGTAAGTGGTTAAAACAAGTGACCCCTCCTGTTGGCCTTAAGCCCCCTTTCGGTGAAATAAGTGATTTATATTATGGTCAGTTAATATGTTAGAAACAGCCATTTTCAAAACTGAAGATAGGTTAGCCCCCAGTAGCACAGCGGTATGTCTGCGGACTTACAACGCTAGAATCCGGGTTTCGATACCCGTGGTGGGCAGAGCACAGATAGCTCATTGTGTAGCCTTGTGCTTAATTACAAACAATACAATTGAAAATAGGTTCAGTCAGCCATAGAGTGTTAAACAGAAAAATAGCTCTAACCGACTAATTATATTTACTAGCAAAACATTTTCGGTCAAATTATTATCTAGAACAACACAAACGAATTGTAATAGTAGACACCGAAATGTGTAAGTTCACTTGTATATCGACCTTTCTTTATAAAACCTTAACTAATGTTTGGTCTAAGTTCGATAAAGAGATAAATCAATACTGTAACCTGTGTAATTTTTTTACTTTAAGTTTAGTTAGGACTAATCTTTACTGTACTTAATACTATCGACAAATAGACATATATTGTTATTCTACGACCTAACGTCAGGTCTTTTTGAAAACTTTAATATTTTAACGTTGTTCTACAAAATGGTTAGTAAAGTATATTGCTCAGCTTTCTGCAGCAAGAACGTTAGTTGTTGTCAAGAGCATAATGTGCAAGCGCGGTTTTTCCTGGGTTTTTCCTGTGCATGCTTACAGTGCGTAATGACAAGCAGAATTATAGTGTTCTGATTATAGTCAATTCAAATCGAAGCATCACGGATCCATTTATTTATCTTTTTTTTTCTCAGTGGCTCAGCAGTAACTTTACGAACTTACAGCACTAAAACCCGAAGTTCGATTCTCATAGTGGAAGAAGCGTAGATAGCCTATTGTTTAGCTTTACGTTGAAACAAACAAATAAACTCAAAACTCACACATTGAGGGCCTATATGCTAAAAACTGAGTTTCCACACTTGGTCTCCCAATGAATCAGTAGTATTTTTGCACACTTACAACTCTAAAATCCAGGGTTCGATTTTCCGCACTGGTCTGAGCACAGATAGCCCCTTTGTGTAGCTTTGTGCTTAAATTCAAACAAACAAAGAATCAGATATGAGAAATAGTGTTTCATCTAGTGTCCATATGCACTGAAATATCGTGATGTACGGTAGAATATGGAGTTTCCCAGGAACACAAGTATTCGCTGAAACAAACATATAATGGCGGGCTTTTTTATCCAATGTACGTTGTCAGATACTGTATCTATGTCATTTCGTATGGCATATTTGTAACAGTGCGAGATTGTTCAAGGCCTTTAATCTTTGTAAGGTATTTATCTTTAAATTTGCATTGATATTTCTGTTAAAAAATTACGAGTTTCCTACCAGCAGAGGCATCGCTGGTAACGGGCACGAGGGTCCCGTGCCCCGATCCTACTTGACAGTGCTCCGAATCCCAAATTGGTGTCTTGGAAAATGAGAATAGAAAACCATAATTGATATGATACTGAACCGCCGAAAATTCCCGCGCCTATGGGCCCCTAGCCCCAAATCTTTTAAGTACCTAGCGACGCCTTTCCTTACCAGGCTTTTCTCTAACACTGATATTCAAACCAGATTTTTTGACTGCTTGACAAAAGGGCTCACTGCATAAATATCAGTCCAACTTACAGTTTAATGATTTTTTTGAAGATATTTATTTTTATCAATACTTTGCGTAAGGATAGCCACTGCAGGAAGTCCACTGTAATATTTTCTTACGGTTGAAGATGATTATTACAAAGTCGGAGGACCACTAAGATATTTTTGACATGGTAAGGATGACCATTACAAAGTAGGAGATCTGTTGTGATAATTTTTGGTGTTTTAAGTACCATCTTTTGTATAAGTAATAATATTACGTTTTAATTAAAATAGCTGGTGGATGGTGCGAATTAAAATCTACAATAAGAGATTTTGTAAACATTGTAGTAATATGTGTATTTGTTTTCAATAGTGACCAAGATGTCTTGAAAACATATGGATTTGTGAATACTGCAATAAAACTGAAAGTCCATTATTCCACACTCCAAAATGTCATCAATATATATATGTGTGTGTGTGTGTTTACCAAAACAAGCCTTAACAACTACAACAAAATATATTAACAAAATCACCAGTCGTTGTTATTTTCGATATGAAGGTAATCCAGCCTTAACAACTACAACAAAATATATTAACAAAATCACCAGTCGTTGCTATTTTCGATATAATCCAGTCAGAACGTGTGTGATAGTTTCAGTCTTTTCATGTGAAATTATATTAGACGTTTCTACACTTAGATTAGAAGTGTATTCCATGTGTATTTATTCAAGGAATTTTTAGTTCTTTGTATTGGACATTTCTACACTTAGATTAGAAGTGTATTCCATGTGTATTTATTCAAGGGATTTTTAGTTCTTTGTATTGCACATTTCTACACTTAGATTAGAAGTGTATTCCAGTGTGTATTTATTCAAGGGATTTTAGTTCTTTGCGTTGATTCTCTTTCTTCTTATGTGAATATCTTTAACTAGACCAAATAGGAATCGGTCACGCCTTCACATGGATCGCGATTCTGTCCTAAGAGCGCATGACCACATCATAAAACATATTGAGATAATAATATAGCCGCATTAGGTTAGGAAACATACGCATATATATATGTGTGAGCAGTCGCAAGGGTCGGTTTTTGAGAGGGTTGCAAATTGATGACTGATGGTTACTGCATATCGCTGAACACGTTCGAGATTTTGTTGACATTTAAAGGAGCAAAGTACTAACTGACATACTTGTTAAACAGAAAAAAATTAATTTAACGAAATAAGTAATAATTTAATACCATCTGTCGACTCGAGCCTTTCTCAGAGTACAAATGATTTAAAAGTAGACTTATTTTTTAAGAATTGCACTGAGTAGCCTCGTGTATTTGTATTTTGTATCTGAGGCAAAGCTATAAAGAATATATCGCTGTCACAGTCCATAACTATGAAATATTGACCAGGGTAGGCAGCCAGTCAGCAGCACCCTACCAAAGATCATCCACGCTAGGGAATAAACGAATCTGGTATAAAACAGATTCATACCCTGCTCGAAATCTAGAGCTGTATCACAAGCTCAAACCGCGTCCAGGAGCCTCGGAACATCGCATATGAGAAAACACTCAAATAATGCTAGATTAAAATTTTAGAAACACTTTTGAATCTGTTGAGTAACTGGTGAATATAAAAAATATTTAGCTGTATTTTAAGTCATAAAAAACAAGTTTGGTTAACATAAACCAAAAGAAACTGATATATATATATATATATATATATATATATATATATACAGACTATTAAGTTAAATTAAATTACGTAGACGAACGACACAGTAGTAGTAGTAATAAAAGAAAAGTAGACGTATAACTATAATATTATAATAATAA
>NW_013668295.1:96141-112458 GCF_000517525.1 Limulus polyphemus
AAGTTACTAACTAAAACTAAAGTTAAGGTTTAACGTATAAACAAACAAATAGATATATATATATATATATATATATATATATATATATACAGCATTAGTAAATAAATTTCAGCGAAGCACAGTGAGTGAATAAGAAAAAATGCGTATACATATATATATATAAGAAATGCAACTATGTTATTGTTTATTTGTAGTTTAAGCACAAAGCTACACAATAAGCTATCTGCTGTCTACCGCGAGGGATCGAATCCAAGATTTTAGCATTGTCAATCCGTAAACTTACCGTTGACCCTTTCAGTCGTGAGAAGTTGTAATGTTATGTTCAATCCGACACCTTGTTGGTAAAAAATAGCCCAAGAGTTGGCGGTAGGTGGTTGTTGGCAAGATGCTTTACGTGTAGTCTATCACTTGAGAATTAGGGTCGGCTAACGCAGATAGCTCTCGAGTGAAACTCAAGTATCTTTTGTGTGCATGTGATTTAGTCTTTGTAAACTAAGAATTAACTAAAAGAAGACAATGACTATCTATGAAAAAAAAGATGAGGTTTCTGTCAGTTAAAATAGTTGCCAACCTTATCTTCTGTGTATTCCTGGATTTAAAGAAAAAAAGAAATTCGCTTTTAAAAAAATTGTTTTTAATGTAACATTTTACACTTGCGAGCATTTCGATTTTCGAAACAGGATTATTCGTATAGCCGACGTTGTGATTCATAGCAAAGTGTTCAGATACTGCGTTATTTGTATTTAAATAGTACAGCCCCAAACATGTTCCTCGACGCGTATGTTGCATGTGAAAGGCAGTCTGTTTTCTCAGCGTTAACTTTGGAATTAAGCGTTGCATACTAATTCATACGCTGGCTTATTCTTGTACCAAAGGACTCCGAAATCATACTTAGATACAATGCATTTTGCATTATTACAGTGTTTATCTATCTTGTGGAAACAATTCATCGATAATCACTCGGCTTTAACGTAGATAATGTAGTGTTAAAATCCTAATTCTGGTGTGTTATGGAACAAAACAGTGGATGAAAAATTACAGTTCACTGTAACAGCATTTTTTTAATATAGGGTCTCAATCACTGTATGTCGTATCACAACCAGCTTGAAGAGCCCTGGTATTGAGCGAAAGGCCTTGTCGGCATTGGTATAGCAGATATAGTAAGTTTGCTATATTATTATACAATTTTCTTTGCTTTCACTCAGAAGTACTTAATATTAAGGTGAGTAATGTATTTGTTTGCTTAATTTCTGCGCAAATCTACTCGAGGGGTATCTGCGCTAGCTGTCCCTAATTCTGAAGTGATAGACTAGAGGTTAGGCAACTAGTTAACATCTCCCACCGCCAACTCTTCAGCTACTCTACCAACGAATAGTAGAATTAACTGTCACAATATGACACCCCTACCTCCCATACCTAAAAGGGTGAAAATGTTTGGTCAGAATGTTTCAAAATGAAATCGGTATATGAGGAAGTGACATTAACAAGAACTGTAAGCCTAAAATATGGTAGATAAATCTCTACCAAGGATGAAGCTGAATCGTGAAACACCACTCATTTAATGCTTGTTGTTCAAGCATATGGAGCAAAATTGCAGAAAAAAACAATAGCAATCTTGTTGCCATTAGCAATCTTCTTTTGTTTGATAGAGGTTACCGTTGAATTTGCAGTTACTGTTATGCATAACAAACTTTAATGCACGTTCATCCTCTTTGTTGGTCTTTGTAATTAAATGTATTCTTCCGATGAGATTCTAGGTTTACATGAATAATTTGTGATTTTAAGATCAACCTTCCGGTCTGTCTTACAAATTGAGAAAACTGGTAAAATACAATACATTTGAAACGTCTGTGACACTGACAGTCTCATGGTTTAACTAAGTATACTGTTGGAATGTGTTTGTATGTGGTACTGACAGTCTTGTTCTTGACTGGTGTATTTTATAACGAAGTACACAATTGAAATGTGTGTGTATGTTACTGACAATCTTATTGTTTACTCGTGTGTTCTATAACTAAGTACAAAATTAAATAGTGTGAGGGTGTGTGATACAGATAGTACTGTTGTTTGGATGGTGCAGTTGGTAACTAAATGTATAGTTTAAAAGTACATGTTAATGACAGTTGTTTTATGAGTATAGTTCATTTCAGTCATCGTATCTAGATGAAATGATATTGTTAGTATTTTGAAATATGAATTCACATTATAACCTAACGACTTTAACAGAGTATTGATAGTTCAGCGAAACGATCTGTCTTAACGTACAGATGACTGAAAAAATTCGTTTTATAAAGATTGTACACTGGTGAAAGTTTACTTTGTTCATGATTTGTTCATCTGATTTTTTTCATTGCTTCAGATCTTTGATTTGTGTCGCTTCGAATGTTATGGAACTTACAAATCTGAAATATAAAAAAAAAAACTACCTGTCCCCAAAACTGATCATTGAACTTATAATTTCTAGTTATTAAACACTGCATAATTTACTATACTTTATCGGATCGCTTATTAATTAACAGGTCCAGATATTATCGTAACTGTGGGGTACAACACGATTAGGGACGTTTTCTTACTTTCTTTTACAATAGGAGCAGGTTTAAAAGAAAAAGGTGTTTTGGGGAAAACGTATTAATCTAACGTATAATTAGCACAATGGCACATACTAATATGGCGTACAACAGTTAAAGAGACACCAGTTAATAAATGTATAATAAATATAGGGCAATTCTTATTTTAGCATACAGTACCAAAGCGATATCTATCTATTTACTATGTAGTAGGTACGGGTACACATGTTAATTTAGTGTACAATAGGTAAGATGGACATTTGTTAAGTAAGTGTAAAATAAACATAACGGTATTTGTTGATTTAGTGTATATTTCGAACAGGCCTACGATATATACAGTACCATTTATCAATTTCGCATACAACAGGTACAGAGACATCTCTTAAATAATGTAATTTACTTAGTTAGAACCGCATTCAGACAGGTAAAAATTGTGCAAACAATGAAATATTTATAGATTAGCTCAAGTGTAAAACAGCAAGGAATTTATAAATTAACTCAAGCGTTAAACAACAGGGAATTTGTACATTAGCTTAAATGTTGAACAATGCAAGGTTTATAAATAAGCTTAAGTAACAAACAGGATTTATAAATGAAGTATTAACAGTAGAGGCACTATATCTTAGGACAAGTGTTGTTAAATGAATGACTTAACAATTATCTGTAAAAATATAAAGATCTACTGTAGAACAATAAAAGAAGAATTAATTACAGCAAGCTTGGAACAATCCAGGATTTAATGGAAACATCTAGTGTGGAATAATAAAAACTGGATTAATTATATCAAGACTGGAACATTTAAGGTTTAATTGGAAATATATATCACAGAACAATGGAAATGGATTAGCTACCTCAAGCTTGGAATAGTTAAGGATTCATTGGAAATACTTAGTGAAGAATATACAGTCAAATGTAAATATTGTGACTCCATGATTCGAAATAATCTATATTATATGTTTATTAATTAATTATAAGTAGATCTATTGCTAATGTAAATTTACTTTAAACTTCTTAAACACTTTATTCTAGTGTGAGTAACGACTGTAGACCCATTCGAAGTTTTTATTTCACACCAGTTTATCTAGATTTGCGTAAGTCTTTATGAAGATATAATGTGTTTATGCAGTTTGATTGTTTAAAAACATGATTGCTCAGTGCGTTATCTGTGCTGAAGGGATCTAACTTTATAAGTATTTAAATGTACCGATAAACCACCTGAGGGCATGTGTTTATTTGTTTAGTTTACTATACACAAAGCTACTCATGGGCTATCTGCGCTACCCGTCTCTGATTTGGAGCTGTTACTGTTACTATTGTTTTCTTTGCGCAAAGCTACACAGTGGGCTATCAGAACTCTGTCCGTGCAGGGTATCGAAACCCGGATTTTCTAATGCATCCACGACCCCAAAGTGCGGAGAATGACTTTTATTGCGTTAATTGGATGTGAAAATGGGTCCCATGATAACCATTGGACCAAACTTGACTAGTTAAATTCGTACGCATGTTAGCTCAATAGGCGTATCAGCATCCGCAGTATACTACATGAAGAGCTGCAGTGTAGTAGTCGTGGAATTCTGGTCCTTTACCAACCATATATATGTAGGAGAACGACATTTTCGATATCCTTAAATACAGTTAGTATTCTAGTGTTTTGGTATCAGCTTAGCCTAGAGAATCTTCTTAATGTGAGAGAATGAATGCTATTGCTATCCCAGTAGTACTGTTATGTGAAATGTGAGTTGACTAATTCAACCAACACCATTTGTATCATAGCTAAACATATTAAGAATATGTGGAAATATCATCCAGCACAAAAAGCTTGCTCAGGAGGAGTGTGACAGCCCCATTAGCAATAACCAGTTCAGGATAATTGCCAGAACTAGTGATTAATGGACTTTACTTTCTAAAAAAAAATAAAAATCATATCTATAAGGAACTAAAAGCATGTTTGTATAAGGACAAATCAACGGCAATTTTATAATAAAAGAGTAAGTGAAATTTATGTGCTCTTTTTAAGCTACGATTAGATACGATATTTTATAAAAATGCCATTTTTTGTATAATCTAAGCTTAGACATTGTGTATGATTTATTATATAAACCTCAAGTGGGTTAGGCCTTGCGAAGTGAAGATTGTCTTCATATATCATCTCAATATAACATATACTTTTATTACTCAACATTAATCGTACAAATCATTCACTCTTCTACCTTACATCTACAGAAGGTCAAACAGGTATGGCGGGACATTTTTGATACTGAGGGAAGAGGCCTGAATAAGCGTCGAAGTCGTGAAATTCGCCTTGGGCGCAAAACTCGTCCCGGAGAGACCTGGGAAAATAGTATAATGGGTTACAATCACGAGTTAAGCACGCTTACTGAAGGAAATGTGTTTTCGTCAGTTAGGTAAATGTGATTTCATTTGAAAGCTGAGTGGAAATTACGCACTAAGTTGCCAGAAGTTTGAATAAACTTTATGACTATTTTAGATTCTTTAACACTGATGAAGTAATAACATCTACCTCTGTAGACTAATGGTTTTGTTTGTGGAAATCCTTGTCCTCGATAGATGTGATGTTTCTCCTCTGGTGTTTTGTAGGATTCACTTGAATGACATAATAGGTTATTTTGCTTAAAGATAAGATTCATCTACTATTGCTACAGATGTATAACAAATGTTTACTACGAGGTTAAAAATTCAAAATCTAAAATCACTATAATTTCTTCTAGAGTTCCCACAATTTTTGGGGGGGAGGCAAGCATGTCGAATATGTTGTAGAGAATGATGGAATATACATGTATAAGAATATTTCAATCATCTTGTCTTTTTATACGGATCTAACAATGTACTTAAGATGAATATTCTAGGCTTCTTTTTTGTTGTATAATACAAATCAAACGATTACGTTGTCAAGATATAGAATCAACGCGATAACATAGTTAATACACAGATTCAACGTTAATATTTAATACACAGATTCAACGTTAATAGTTAATACACAGATTCAACGTTAATAGTTAATACACAGATTCAACGTTAATAGTTAATACACAGATTCAACTCTAATATTCAGATATTTCGTTAATGTTGCTTAGATACAAACTGAACGCTGATCTTGTTAACAAACACAAGTAACGCTAAATATTTGTAAAGATAAATATTCAGCACTAGTACCGTCAATATAAGAGATCCGACGGTAATGTTTGAAGATACAGATTCAGCACATGTACCGTCAATATAAGAGATCCGACGGTAATGTTTGAAGATACAGATTCAGCACTAGTACCGTCAATATAAGAGATCCGACGGTAATGTTTGAAGATACAGATTCAGCACTAGTACCGTCAATATAAGAGATCCGACGGTAATGTTTGAAGATACAGATTCAGCACTAGTACCGTCAATATAAGAGATCCGACGGTAATGTTTGAAGATACAGATTCATCGTTAATTCTAGAGGAGGTATAGATATTCAACACTGACGATGTTGATATATAGATCTGACGCGAATGTTGTTAAGATAAACAACCAAACTAGTTCTTACAGATCCGGAGCTAATTTTTCAAAATGTAGAATCAATAAATTTGCTCTTTAAATACAGATTTGACGCTAACGTTTATGGGATTCAGAGCTAATGCCTTTTGGTGTTGAGTGCTTCATTTGTTAATGGGAATTTTTTATTTGTTAAGTCCAGAGGTTTTGTCTGTCAGTGGTTCAACGATAATATTTAGGTCTTATGACATTAAAATTCATGATTTGATCTTCGTGACGGGCACAACGCAGATGGTACATTGTGTTGTTTTGAACAAAATCAAACAACAAGAACAATAATAAACTCGAGAATAGGTATCTAGCCCACATAGTGGTGTCATCGTTTTGTTAAAGGGAAAATCTGAAGTAATAATTGTGTGTTTGTTTTAATGCAAAACTTTACAATAGGCTATTTACATTCATAGGTAATCGAACCTTGAATTTTAGCATTGCAACTTATCTCTCACCGACTGGGACATTTCGGGTAATAGCATGCCACTATCAAACAGTGCTAAAAAAAATTGAAAATAAAAATTATAAATGAAAATACATATAACTATTGTATTTAAACTTCTATGTATATATATCTAAAGATATGCTAAGAACTTTTTGTGGTTAACTCGAATACCGTTTTTAATTTTATGTAGAAATATAGACAGTAGATAAAAATATAACTTATCTCACTTATAGAGGCTTTTTTTGTCAATTTTTTTCCACCACAGATTAAGACAAAAGTTATTTCAGCTCACACTGCACAGGCTGTTTACATATTTTGTCCTTTACCTAAAATAAGTGTAGTTGTTAGAGCACTCGCCAGGAATCGTTTGTAATACCGATCTAAGTTGATGTAAATCTATGGTGGGCTTCTGATTCTTTAAATAAATGATAATGTTGTTAATGTTCTGGGTGTATTAAAGGCCGAATTAGAAATTGACTTGTTTTCAAAGAATGCTTGAATACCGTTTAGCTTTTAGTTTGTTTTTGGCTTTAAACAGAATCAATAGCCTCACTAAATTGATAACATCATCATAATGGAATAAACGTTATTTGTTAAGTTATTCATTGAGATATCGTTTTCCTGATATATGAGAAACTAGTATAAGATAAATAGGCAATCTATGAACATTTAGTTCAAGAAAACTTTTCAAATATGGAAAAATCTTGTTCATTAATGATATAGTTCTTTTTGGTTTTAAAGTTTTCTTTCAGTATTTTTGACAGAGAAAACTTTTCAAATATTGAAAAGAAAGTGCTTATTAGCAAATGTAATTATTGTTTTAACTTGAAAGAAGCTTTACTTCGGTAGATTTTAGCATAGTTCTACTTTTTATGTGTATAAACTTTATATTCATTAATTTCATAATTGTTGTTCGATTTGAAAGAAGGTTGTATTCAGTAGTTTTTGACATGTGAACATAAACCATGTAGTTTATTAGTTTAAAATAGTACTACAACATAATAATGTAACTCTTTCGATGGCTCGGCGGTAAGTCTTGCGGCTTATGCTAAAAATCAGGTTTCGATACCCACAGTGGGCCCTGCTCAGAAAGCACATCGTTGTAGCTTTGCGCTTAACAACAAGCAAACAAACGAATGCAAAATGTGTCAGTCTTCCTGTGATTCAAGACAAATACTCATTGTGGTGACTATAAAAGTTATAATCTAGATAACAAACCTTATATTATTTTGTTTCGTAACTCAGAAAGCAATGCAAAATATAGGTGTGTCAGTGTATGAGTAATTATAGAAGGTCAGTCGCTGGGAAATATCAGTTGTAGGTAGTTAAGAAAGGTATTCAATCGCATTGAGAGGTCCTAAACTATATATATTTTTGCTTTTAATATTTTATAATTGTACAATATTTAAAACGTTTCAAGAACATGACTGATTTATGGGTACACCAACTGAGAATTAAAGAGTTAGAACCGGTTTGACTTCATTCCGAAACTAGGTGAAACCCACTCGAGGACATTTACCGAAGATGAAGTTCTTTTCTTGTCACATTTGTAATATTGAATGCAAAAAAATCAACAAAACAGAGAAGACTTTTTTTACAAAACTCACTAATCAATACAAGAGTCATGTAACCTTGAGCTCTGCCTCTTATTAACTAACGTAAAAAGTCCTTCCTTTTATGGACTGAAGAACACTGACGATTAGCTGCAACTGAAACTTTACATTAACGAAGTAAATAAAGATTAAAAATTGTTAAAGTTTTCGAAGATTGGTGTTATTGTCCTAGAATTGTATTACGTTTGAACTAATTACATGAACAGTATCTCAATACAGTTGTTCGACTAATAAGTAGTTATTTGTTATCATACTGACACGTATATTTTTAATGTTTTAATTATGTCTGTCACTCTACTTTTAAACCGTAATGGTGGTACTCAGATAATTTGAGTAATTTAAAAATTTCCTTACCAGGAATAGCCTGAGATTGACTCTCTATCTCAGTTATATAAAAAGACAAGTATAGTTAAAATTGCATAGGCGCCGAAAATAACAAAATTATGTAATATGTGGAACAGTCGCCAAGTTTTTTATTATTATTGTTATTATTAAAAGAAGGATGTCGTTTCGAGCTAGTTATCTTCGTCACATCGTAGGAGGCATCGTGTTCCATTACACATACATGTCTGATTTTAACACGTGGAATGATAACTGGTCGTCTGATTTTAATGTGCAAAGTGAGAACTGCATTGTACTTTCGCTTTTACTATGTGAAATAATAACTGTACGTTTGTTTTTAACATATGTAATGATAACTACACGTCTATTTATGACGTGTGTACTGTTTTTAATACATGTAATAACAAAATTACATTTACATTTAACATCTATTGTAATAGTTGCACGTTTGCTTTTAGAAACTACAATAACTGTGAGCCTAGTTGTAACATGTGTAATGGTAAGTATAAGACTATTCTCAACACGTGGAATGATAAGTGTATGTCAGTTTGTAGCACTGTTACCGCTTATTAACAATTTATGTAGGATAATGGTTGCAGTGTCGAATACTATTGAATCATTTGAATTCAATAAAGCTAGCATACTTGTTAAAAGCCATATTAGATTGCATAAGCCCCCGCCCTGTGGTTCAAAGGTAAGTCTGAGGGCTTATAACACTAAATATCGAGTTTCAAAACCCGTGGTAGGCAGAACACATCTAGTCCACTGTGTATTTTTGTGCTTCACAAACAAATAATAGATTTCACGTGTATTTGTTTCACATATTAATAGTATGTTTATATGACAGTCACTAGTGGCTAACCTTATAATTTTATTTTTACTAACATACAGCCAAAGAGTGATCCTTTATTTTCCTGACACTGTTTATTTTATTGACATCATTAAAAGAAAATATTATTTTTGCTAGTTACGAGTTTGCGAACATTGTTAAAATGGCAACCGTGCTTGTGAGGGACGAAAAGTAAGATATTAAATCTGTACATAGGATTCAATTGCATTCGACATTCACTCTTTATTTGAAAATTATTTTGTTACGTATATAATAATGTTTGAGATAAAGTTTTGTCTCTCATCGTCCAACTCAACTAACGGGTTCTGGTTTTGATCAAAAGCCTATTAGTGACCTCTGCAGGGGTTTGCTTAGTGCTGCCGGAGCGTGCCTCAACACCAACAAAAACAGAAATTGAAACTACGTTTTTAATGGTAACGTCGTACGTTTGATAGGAATTTTGGCAGGGGCCTGCACTGTAAAATTTTAGTACTACATACTGGACTTTTGGGAGATAAAAGGTAAATCTGAAATACTAGTTTTACACAACTCTGATTTGAAATCCGTAAGAGACAAATTAAGAGGAATGTGAAAGAAATACATGTGAAGTCTAATGTGATTTTTTATCATGAACGTTAAGCCTAATCAGCCTTTCTTGGGCTTATAGTTCACGCACTCAGAGGTACTTATTTTATGGCTTATTTAGCTAAAAATATTGGATTAAGACGCTTTACAACTAGCTAATCGTTTATCAGCACATATTATCTTTATCAATAGATTATAATTACTATAATTACTCATTCATAATTCGCCACGCACTATTCATTAATTATGATTAATGTTATTACCCATTCATGTGGATTATGTTTATTAGGCATTACTCTAGCTTTTGCAGCATTATATATATATATTCCACAAATTATTTATTCAATTGTATATTAACAATAAAAGTACATACTACATCATGTTATATATTAGCAAGGTACGATAAGCTATTATTAGAACTAAATGCGTTTTTTTTACTCAACATCAGGAAAACACGTTTTGCCCCTAGTGGCTAAGTGGTAAGTCTGTGGACTAATAACGCTAAAAAGCGGGTTTGATACCCGTGGTGGGCACAGCACAGATAGCCCATAGTGTAGCTTTTTGCTCAACTACAAACAAACAAACTCACTTTTTTGGATTTGACTTACATCACAGGTGAAACTGTGTTTATATTTCTCAGATATTTCACATGTGCTCTGTGTGAGAATATGAGTGTAAATAAAATATTGGTATAGGCGCGTTTTCTCTGGTGTAGAAAAAAAAAGAGGCTAGGTTTCATATGCTGTTGCCCATAAAATAGAGATTTTGATCGAGCCTTATAATAATGTAGACGTTAGCTGACAGAACTGTTCAGCAAACGTGGATGAGTCAATAACTTAGTGAATGAAATAGAAGCGTAGCAACACAGGTTGCTAAAATTCATAAGTTGTTGTATATGAAAAAAATAACAGAAGTTTAAGAAATATTAGAAATGACACTCGACTGAATGCTAAATATGTTGGCTGGTCAACGAAAATAGAGTTATTCAGTGATTGTTTCCGCGTAGCTGATAATGAAGCCTATTATACTATACAGGTTAGACGTCAGTGTATAACAATTGTATAAACTACATCTGGTTTCCACAGTTTTAAGGCAACTGAATTTCATATACCAATAACAAACAAAGCATTGATTAAATGTGAATCTCTTCCTGTCTAAATTTATAGTCTAGAAGTAATAAAAAAAATGCAAAATTAAGTATGATGTAGGGATGGCAATGCCAAAAAGTACAGAAACGAGGTAGGGATGAATAAAGAAAATCACACTTTTTGCAATTTTTTTATTATTGGTTTCATCTCTTTTTCTTAAATAATTTCATTGGATTAGGTTGATAAGTGAACATTTGTTTTATTTTTATAATTCAATGGCAATATATATTGTTAATATCATATCAGTTTCTCTAATTTTGGATTGCATTGGGGGCCAGTGAAGCTGAAAAATGGTTCCTCCAGGACGGTACAAGTACCCCAAAGCGCTGAATCACGTTAACGAGATATTTACAGAACCCACGTCTTCCAACTTTACCCCAACTCACTGCATGTGCACACAATCGACTGCACCACATGCTAGTATCATGTCGACTAATAGGGATGACACCATATAGGTCCCAGGTCATGAAGTATGATACCATGCATATACACACAACTACTAGGCTCGGCCCCACAGAAAATGTGAAGAAAGTTAGAGCTCTACATAATATTTTTTAACTCAGAAATCAATAATATATACACAAATCTAACAGTTGCATAAATACTTGATCTTCTTGATACAATGAATATAAATTTAGATTTTTTTATTGAACTTATCTTGGTAGATATCATGTTTATGCAATGAAAAGTCATAAACAGTCATTACATAAAACAATATGTTCTGCCATCTAGCGACCAAACATGAAACTGTTATTTATGAAATATGGAAATAATACATGCTTATAAACTGAAATCACTGCTATGTAGTAGTTTTCCTTTTCATTATTTACCCACAAAAATTACGTGTGATAGAAGAACAGAATAATATTTTTGCTATACAAGCTGTAAAACACTCGATAATGGCACTTATAGCATCATAGAATAATAGTTTGAATATAATGGTCATTTTTTCTCGGCCCATCTTTACATACTAAGCAATACCGTTCTTAGTGGTAGTCTCTTCTCAAGTACTCTTAAAATGCTTTGCTGTTATACTAAAGCCATTGTAAAATCATAGGAAAAGAAAAATAAACACTTTGATTCTTTAGCTAGTTCCCAGTTCTCCAACTTAGCAACACTTTTCAATGACATTGGGAGTCTCTCAAGCTGTGGAAGACCCGGTAATGGCAAATAGGTGCTCAATAAGGCTATAACTCAACTTTGGCAGTTATGTGTTAGCACAATAGAATAATAGATTGAATGAGGCAGATATTTTTCACGGCCCATCGCTATATATAGAGTCTTGGCCAAAATGTTTGTATATGGTTCTATATTGATGTTATTGTTATTGCATGGAGTAGTTATTGAGTAAATGCCCGAGCAGTAGATGCCAGAGAAGGTAGCTTATGATTGGATAAATATGTACGAGTGTTTCTGGTCTGTGTGATTTGTTTTAAGCATTTGTTCGTCAAAACATACATACACACCTTTTTATACAAAAAGGTGTACTTTTAGTATAACCTTTTTCGAAACAGATCAATGCTTTGTTCAGACTATTTCTCTGAGATACTTGAAGTAGAGTCATTCCTCATCACGTGCTAGACGTTGTATGGTGTCAAATTTATCGTTGCCCAGAAATGGTATGAAGCAAGCAAACATTGCCAGAACAGATGGGTATCCCCAGTGTACTGTATCCAGAATCCTGAAATGCCATCACACTACAGGAAACGTTATTTCAAAAAAGTCTACTGGTAGACACCAAAAAACTACTACCTGAGATGACCATGTTTTAATCAGGTTAACACATCCAGGTCGAAAGAAGTCTTACAACACCTTGTGACAGAACAGATTTATTCCAGGGTATCCAGAAGAACAGTGAATAGGAGATTGATCATACAAAGTTATTTTGCAAGAATAACTATCTGCAAACCGATATTAACCAGAATTCACCGCCGTCATCATGTTACTTGGGCAAGAAAGCATGCCAAGGTACAGTTAGGACATTGGCGACATGTTATCTTTTCAAATGAGTCATGTTTCTGTCTTGTTAAAGCTGATGGTAGGATTCGTGTTCATCAAATGAAGAAAGACTGTATTTCCCACAGGGAACACACAGAAGGTGGTGCAGTATATGTTTGGGCAGCAATACATCATAGTGAAAAAACTGCTCTTCATATCCTCCAGGGAAACGTCAATGGGTACTCCTACAGGTATTACACGGGACGATATTTTTGCCATATGCTAGGGCAAGGTTTGGCAATAGCTTTGTGTTCCAGGATGACAATACCACTACCGAAAGTGTGCGTATTGTACAGGATTATCTCGACCAGGAGGACGTTGCAAGATTGTCATGGCCAGCAAAGTCTCCAGATTGTAATCCCATTGAGAACTCTTGGGCAGAACTGAGCCGGAAAATTGCTAACCACGATCTTAAACCAGCAACTGTGCCTGAGTTGCAGCACCTTGTAGTGACAAGTTAGGATGAAATCACGGTTAATTAGATCAGTAACTTCATCGACAGTATGCCACGTCGCCTTGGGGAGGTTATTAGAGCACGAAGAAGACCAAGCAAGTACTGAATGTTTAATATGAACTGATATGAGGTTACAGACGCTATTTATAATAATTTGATCTTATATTTTGTCATTATATATGTTTTGGTAAGGGTTTGTTAGCATATATGAAATGCTGAATTACACAACTTTCTACAGGTGTCAGATAAAATTGTTTGCTGTTCTAATAAATCGTTCATGATATCCATAGAACCTGTCTTATTATACAATTACATGTTTAGATGTTTAATACAATATGCATTTCTCAGCTTGACAGTGCTAAGTGTATTTGTTTTCCATCTTAATAATGATGATCTTATTTGTTACAAAATATGCAGACATTGTGCCCAAGACTGTACTAAGCACTACTGTGCTTAGTGATGAAATATATAGTTCAACTGGCAACAAAAACTGGAATAACTTAAAATACACCTATTTAAGTGAGTTTTGTTAAATTCATAAAACAGCTAAGTAGCTAGTTCTGACAACCTAACTACCAGTGAAAGTTTTGACTGGATTTGTTTTTCGTTTATTTTTTATTTTTGCATGGAGCTGCACAAAGGCTATTTTAATAAAATAGATGGAAGGCTTCTAGCTAGTCACAAGAACCACAACTAACTCTTGGGTTACTATTATCTGATAGGGACCCTCAGTGGCGCAGCAGTATGTCTGTGGACTAACAACGCTAGAAACCGGGTTTCGATACCTGTGGAGGAATAGCACAGGTAGCCCATTATGTAGCTTTGTGCTTAACTTTAAACCAAACTTATCAGATCAAATAGTTGGATTGACTGTCACTTTTATAGCGCACCCACGGCTTAAAATGCAGACTGCGTTTTTTTGCGACAACAAGACGCAAAACATGAACCCCCACATATAGAGTTTTGGCTCCGCAACAATTATCCCACGTCCAGCCTGTTTTGACTGATGTTGATATTGATAAACCGATATTAAAAAAATTGTGGGATGATTGGTTCTACAACATATTAACTTCGACTTCATAGAAAAGCACAAAAAGGCAAACAAATTGACAAAGCAAATCAATACATTAACGGTAGCGGAAGATGGGATAAAAGTCAAAGAGACCAAGGCTTTGTAACTAGCTAACTAAAACGTGATGCGTTTGTTCCCAGGTGTATTCTTTTATATTTATATAACATATTCGGCCTTGAAAGTTGTCTTTTTCTCTCGGTCTCTGTAGGGATAATTGAAATTGAGTGATTACTATTTCCTTGAGGTTGCCATCTGTTGTCCGCAGTAGAAAGCCGTGGATTACTTACCCAGTTCTGTAACGTTCCGCACTCGTTCTGTCAACCAATACAAAGCATGGTCACAAATTTCTTTCTTTAAGCTATCGGCGTCGTTGAATGTTTGCTAATTGACTCAAGTCAGTTCCTTGTTCAAACTTCTAGGAGACACACCAAGAAGGCAACAACGTATAAAAAGTTTTAACATGTAATTAGCCTGTTTAATAATCATTTATAAAGTATGGCCATAGAAGAAACGTTTTTCAACCTAGTCACTGTTCATATATGTCTCTTTATACACCAAGCTCTTTGGAAATAAGCGGCTTTTAGCAACCACACCCCACCATATCTAACAGGAGTATTTTTGATAATTTCAATGAGGTAATCGTTGCTGGTTTACGGTAAAAGAGTAAAAATAGCGATAATATCTTGATGTAGAAAATAATTTTCGAACTTGAATCTTAGAACATGTAGTATATTCTCTATGCATTTGATCGAATTCAACAAACTGACCGTGTTATTTGATTTCTCAATTTTAATAAAGCAACTATTTTTTTCTTAATTAACCTAAATTGGTTTCTATCGCTAGGCCTCCTATTTCTTGCTCATTATTGCACTATGGTGTTATTGAACCAAGCAAATATTATTCAGTTATTGACCGTAAGCTATTGCTTTTATTAGGATAACAGCTTTGAAAGTTTAATGAGATAACAATACTAGTTTTTTAAATATTTATATTTAGAATATAAAGAAACTGTACGGATTACTCTTTGGATTTTATTGTACCTTCTGGTGTGAACGTATTAGGTCCAAGCGTGGCCCAGTAGTTAGCGTGCCAGACAGTGGATCCAAGGCTCCGTGGTTCACGTTCCGTTATCGTCGAAACAAAAATCGCTTTCGGCGCTTCAGGGCCGTGGATGAGTTATACGCGTGAAGGTTAAGTTCCACTATTCGAGATAACCCACGATTTGGCAGTGGATGATGTCGACTATTTGCTTTCCCTCTAGTTTGTTATTTCAATATTAGAGACAGGTAACGCAGATATCCCTCGAGTAGCATTATGCGAAATGAAACAAATAACAGGATCAAATTACTAAAAATGTTTATATTCCTTCGTGATCGTTAAAAACAAACTTTGCTAAATAGAAACAAATTCGCCTGCACATATCTTTTGCTGATAGAACCTTAGTGCTTATTCAGATTGTGTTAAGGAGCACAAATTTGGTATAATCAAAACATTTAATTGTGTTAAAATGCACAGCTTAGGATAAACAGGGAACCAGTTGTGTTAAGCCTTAAGAGGTAGAGCTTGGTATAGACAAAGAATTATATTGTGTTAAGGCACAGATTGGTATAAACAAGAAATCAAGTTTTGTTAAGAGACATAGCTTGGTATAAACAGGAAATCAAGTTTTGTTAAGAGACATAGCTTGGTATAAACAGGAAATCAAGTTTTGTTAAGAGACA
>NW_013668295.1:112780-117478 GCF_000517525.1 Limulus polyphemus
AAGAGACATAGCTTGGTATAAACAGGAAATCAAGTTTTGTTAAGAGACATAGCTTGGTATAAACAGGAAATCAAGTTTGTTAAGAGACATAGCTTGGTATAAACAGGAAATCAAGTTGTGTTAAGCGCAAAGTACATAATGTTTTATATGTGCTCTGTCCACTGCGGGTATAGAAACCCGATTTTTAGCGTCATAATCCCTCAGACTTATTGGCATCAATTTTATCTGAATCTTTTATTAGTTGTATTGAGGACTTCTGAATCTATAATACACCAGCTTCTTGGTAAATATTTCCCCTGTGAGATAAGGTGCGGTGGTCGGTGGATAAGGGGATTAAAACTTTAAGGAAATCAACTAGATCATCAGGCCACGTGCAGCGAATATTTTTACTTGGTCACGTATACTTGAGTGCGACTTTCTTACATTTTTTCCTTTGTTTTCTTCGGGCTAAGGTTCTGACAATCAATTTTGAAAAATCCAATTTGATATACATCACTTGACAAATCTAGACAACAATATCATTAGAAAATCAATATACGTACTGGAAAATAAGACGAACATGTTTGCTTTATGTATTCAATTTATGTTTCATAGTAAGCTACTTGAAGATACGTTAGCAAGTTAATTATTAAATTGTGGACGACTGTTTTGTCGGTTTAATGTTATATATTAATGGATGGCAATGAGAGTATACAGAAGATTGTTTTCACTTGTTTTAAACCCACTGGAGGCCCAGCAATAAGTCGGAGGATTGTGACGCTAAAAATCGGGTTTCTATACCCGCAGTGCACAGAACACATAACAACAAACAAACATATACTTGTTTTACTATATTGTTTCCTTCGTAGGAATAATAATTAGTTAAATTGTTAATATATGATATTCAAATTATTGTTTAATTGACTGAGTATTTTCTTAGCGGAATTAAACGATTTTGGGTTGAGGTATTAACCTATCCTATATTAATAAGACTATTAATTAGTCTTATTAATAGTTGCATCCTTTTCATTTTAGGGGCTAGTTTGAGTTTACTTTAAATCATAATCCACGTCTTGGATGAACACTGTTGAACGAGTTTTATTACATTATCTTCAATAAAATAGATAGGATTCTTTTAAAGTTTTGAACCATGCTTTAACATATTGTTTTATTTAGATTTACACATCTTCTACAGCCATCTTTGATGAACTTATTCTTTTCCATCTTCAAAGTGTCATCCCGACTATTTTCTGTGTACTTATTATCAATCTTATTTTAACAAAAAAGTATAGTGAAACAGAATTCGGAAGCTACTTTAAAGTGGAATTCTCTTTACATGTAAGTAACAAAAACTTTTTATGGGAACTTAAATTATTTTAACTCTATAGCAACGAGTTCTTAAAAAAATGGAAGTCTTATTTAATCTCTTATGTTTTAGAAATATGTATTTTTCTAAGTAATTACGACATAACGTTGCCTTTGTTTGAAATTTTATCATTTCTGTATTTATATATGTTTTTTTTTAGTTTCCAACCGGATGAATCATTGAAAGAGGTTGCTATTAGAATCCCGGAGATTCTTAGATAAAAGCTGTGTTCTTCGTGTTTAATAGCGAACAAGCAAAGTTCGTTTCTGATGTCAAAAGTATTATCTAAACATATTATGTTGATTTTAAAACCATATGCAAAAATATTTATTTCTTTATCGGCCATAATACTAAAATAATTATATGTTGTACAGTTCTATCTTTGATTTTATGAATGTGTAAAGTAAATTTGCTGATAATTTTAAGGGTTGTTTATGGTTAAACGCAAATATAGACAATGGGGTATTTGTACTTTGCCAACCGCGGGAATCAAAACCCTTTTACTGTTACAGGCCCTCAGACTTACCACAGAGTCACCGGGGAGATCATGTAACTTTGATGATCATTTTCGATAGAAATCGATGGTGGTTGATGTTATCAGATTTGTATTTTTATGACTTTAGGGATAACTATCATGCTCACAACATGGCTATAGATGGTGAGTGGTAGAGGGATTTGGGACATCTTAGGTTCTAGCACCCAGATCCTAACCCATTATAAAATCTGTAGCTCGCTTTCTATTTTTGCATTTGTTGATTTGATTATCTCTGATTGACGGAATGTTCCCAATGCTTTTGGGTGCTATGGTCGCATTTTCACTTTAAAATTATACCATATATACTTTTGTATAAATGGTATAATCTTACATTGTTTTGTTACAGTTTTGCGATCATGCATTTGTTGACTTTTACATATATAATAAAACATGTTGTATTATTACATAATTATTTCGCCAGAGCTGCGCAGTGCTGAGTAATAACCTTTACACTTTGTTGTGACATTTATTCATAATATATATATATATATATATCCTTTCGGTAGGATAGTGTATGTATTTATATATATATATACTATCCTACCAAAAGTCATGGGATACGGGTAGTTATGAATAAAACATGTCTTTATTCCAAGAAATTATAAAAGTGTTGGCCCGCCTTTAGTCTTAATGACTGCTTCAATGCGTCGTGGAAGACTGTATACTAATTTCTGGTAAAAAGCTGGTGGTATTGTGTCCCACTCCTCCTTTAAAGCATCAGTAAGCTCCATTATCGAAGAGGGCCATTTTGGCTTTGACCTAATTCTGCGTTCCAGTTCATCCCAAAGATGTTCTATTGGGTTGAGATCGGGGCTCTGTGCTGGCTCTGTTCTCTGCACACTCAGGTAATAAGAGTTCTCCAGGCATCCTCCATACCCAAACACATCCATCAGACTGGAAGAGCGTGTAGCGTGACGCGTTGCTCCACAGGATCGATTTACATTGATCCATGGTTCAGGTTTTGTGTGTCTTGCCCCATGCCAATCTACGGTGTGCATTTGTTTTTGTTATGAACGGCTTGTGGGCTGCAGCTCTTCCATGAAAATTCATGGCATGCAGCTCTTGACATGTTGTGGAAACACCTGTAGGATTGCCTGTGGCTGCTCTCGTCGCCAAACACAGATTCTCTAGAGTCTGAGGGCGAGATGAAGTAACCAGCTTTCTCAAGATGCGTTGGCTCCTGTCAGTCAGTATTTTACGTCTACCTGGTCGTTTCGTGGGCTCATTGTCATCTGTGGACTTTCATTTCTTCAGCACGTTGCCAATTGTCGACCTGGGAATGTTTAATTGTAGCGTAATAGCACGTACAAACATATTCCCCAAATGACATCCAACTATCCTTAACATTTCATTACTGTGTGTTATTAATTACTGTAAAGATCATTAGTAGTATGCACTCACTATACTGAAGGGCTCGGCATGGTCAGGTGGTTAGGGCGCTTAACTCGCAATCTGAGGGTCGCGGGTTCGAATCCCTGTCCCACGAAACATGCTCGCCCTTTCAGCCGTGGGGGCGTTATAATGTGACGGTCAATCCCACTACTCGTTGGTAAAAGAGTAGCCCAAGAGTTAGTAGTGATGACTAACTGCCTTGGTACAAGTACAAAACAACACACACACACACAAGAGAAATATCCGCAATAAAACTGGCCAGAAGTCTCAATGAATGCAACGTATTTAGGTTGAATTTAGTCCATATCAGAACAAGATGGCGCAGATCGAGTTCCTTACGCCTAATACATAAAATATCTATCCCCTGATGTGTCAGCGGTAAATTTACGGACTTACAACGCTAAAATAAGGGGATCGACTCCTTTCGGTGGACAGAACACAGATAGCCTACTATGTAGCTTCGCTGCTAAATACCAGTTTTAAAAATAAAAATCGTGTATGGTTTTAATTTCAAAATAATTCACACGAATGTATTATGACACAAAATATTCTGTGAGCCCTTTACTGCCAGTCCGTCAAGATATTTTGTAATATTGTGTGATTCCAATACAGTAATATTATACAGTATTATACAATAAACACGAATATTGTAAGAAAACAATATAATAACCTTCAATACAGGGTAGTATAATAAATACTTTGTAGCTTGTATTACAGTAATGCTCAAACTTTTATTCACATTTTCTTTAACACAAGCTATCACAATGACTTATGAAACATAGTAAAATAATCACTTATAAATAGTACGACGAAAATACAGTGCGTAACATTTGGTAATAAAGGGTATTTCTACTTAATTACTGTTTGAAATATTTAACGAATATATAAGGAAGGAACGTGGAATGCGACTGAGAAAACGATTAGGCGTTAAAATTATATATTTTTGCAAAAAGATAATTGAGTTAAAGTGGTATCGATATTCGGTATTTTCAGCATGAACAGCACCTTATAAATAAAAGCCAGAAACTTAGTTATTGGTAATAATGCTTGGAGACAGCTTAAATAAATAATGAAGAAAAACTTTAATATAAGTTTAACATAACAGCAAATGTACAACGTTTCGACAAGATTTTGTCATCATCAGGTACAAGTAGTTTACACTGATACAGATATATATATATATACAGTATGGAACAAAGAGGTCACATGACCTGATACTGTTGTAAGACTTAGAAGAAATATCTTGGCATCCCAGGTGTTGGTTTGGAGTAGTGTTGTTTTGTTCAATTAAGATGAATTCCTTGTTTTTTCGTTTGTTTATGTTTGGTTCTTTGTTTAAAATTACCGTGTTTTTAATAGATATACTATGGTTCTTTGAGTTGCAATGGTGAAAACATGGGACGGTTTTTTATTGTGTTCTGTGAAT
>NW_013668295.1:118456-126096 GCF_000517525.1 Limulus polyphemus
ATTACCCATTCAAGCTGTCTCCAAGCATTATTAGTCTCAAAGTGGGTTACTCGTCATCGAATTAGTTATTGATATGTACTGACTTTAGGTTTTTGAATGATAGGACATAGACCAAACAACACACTGTATTTCACTTACGTTTACAGAAGAAATAACATATTAATTATCGAAGCATTTACTACGTCGCTACACATTGCTATGTTATGGAACAAGTGTGTTGTAATGAGGGTATAAAACTGATTCTTTTAATTTAGAATATAAACGAAATTTATGTCTTTTGGAACAAAGCGTTAGTTCATGTGTGGGTTTGACTTTCTACAAATTACATTAACTCACTTTTCACCATTTGGATACACTATTACTTTTAGACAAAGGATATAGATTTATTTAACGTAGTTATTATGGAATTAATCATTCAAACAGATTACTAGGAAATGCCTGTAATACTGAGTATTGAGCACAGGGAAAGATTAAACAGGCAACAGAGAGAGATGGGGGAGTTGATATTGCTGCTTTCAACAATGTCCAGCATCTGTGGTCGCCCAGTGGCTTATCAAGGAACTAGGCCCCGAGAAGAACAGTCAGGGTCGCTTGTGCTCGCGGAGGATCCGACTGTAAACATTGTTGCAAGTAATAAAAAATCATCAAGGTCACTGATGGAATACTCCAGGCTCAATTTCAGTATCAATTTCACCAAAGTTTACGGACATTTTCGCAAGGTTTGACACTGGGTGGCGCGGAATGCGCGTTCGAAACAGGACCTAATAGTGGGGGTCGTTTTCTTAACCAATAAACGGCTTTCATTGGGTTGTCCCTCCAATGAAGTGCGACCTTGGATAAAACTTGATCTTCTAGTTTCTCACTGATCTTGTAATGTGAAAAACGGTTGAGAATATTGTATTAAGTTTATGTCGGAACCTCCTTAGCAAAGGTTTAAAATGCATGATTTAACAGTTACAACAAGAAAGTTCACAATAACTGGACAATCTAATTTTTCGACCTATGTTATTAAGTCCTCAGGATGACTCCCGCCAAAAGTCTAAAGCGGTAAGTTAAGGTAAGGTGCGAATGAGCACGAGCTTTTCGGCTATAGACACTCATTCACTCCAAGCACAATTGGCAACATACGTGATGACTCGCGGTTTTCATATCATATGTTACAGAAATAGTTTAAAAATTATATTTCATGTGCGTCTAAGTTTTAAGTGTTTTCACTTTAACGTCTTCATTGTTACAGGAAAAGAAGTGGGGAGGAAGCTGTGGGTCAAGTATTCGTCCAATCACGGTAAGTTATCTATTTCCTGGCTTCTGATCACGTCCCAGTTCTTCATATTATGGAAAAGCACGTGCCTTCGTGTTGGACCAGGGGAATGATTTTTTTCTAAACGTGCTGCCCTCTATAGAGAAGTATCACAAGCAAAAGGTTGAAATGTTCCTGTCGATTAAGTCGATTCGGGCATCGTGATCTAAGCGTTATATACATATATTTTATTTAGCATTTCTAGTTGGAAAAACCTTCAGCACTACAAGATTTGTCCTCAAATGTGCGCGCCCGATGAACGAAGAATAGTTCGGACTGCGAAGTAAATCCACTTAACCTCAGCAAATATTGATGTAAGCTTATTTCTTCATGTTAAAACTTCAAACTTCATATTTTTGCAATTAGCATTATCCCCTTTTCCTTAAAAAAATATACTTTTTACAACAAGCTACACAAGCATGTAAACAAATATATGTTTATATTTACAATTAAAGGGAATACAACTTTAAAATCATTACACAATAAATAGTTATTAAAACAGGAACTTGCCCTTAAAAGACTCTACATATGTTTCGGTGTTCTATGACATTATCTTCAGGAGTAACGGTAGAGGTAGTGTTGGGACTTAAATATCCACATAATAATTTACATTCTTATAACACCATCTAGGCTTAAATACCCTGAGTTACAAAACATCTGTCCAGTATGTTCAAGGCTTATTTAGAATAATAGATAATATAATGAAAAGTACATAGAATGTAGTGTAACATTCTCTCCGCGTTGTAAATTAAATAGTATCTTGAGTACAAAAGATAGAATAGAAGAAATTGATAAATGTGGGATTTAAAAAATTCCTTGTATCTGCGATCGAATTTACATTGTCCAAACGTCTAGAAATTTAAAATTTAGGATCAAGAAACATAAAAATGCGGTAGAAAAATAAAAAGTAAATGGTATTAGCAGAACATGTGGCGGAAACACTAAGTTAATAAATAAGGTAGAATTTAAAACTGAATTACATATTAGAGAAACTATCGAAATCGAAAACAAAGATATAATATTAAACAAGGAAGCTGGCCCAGGTCTAGAAATAATAAAGTACTGTACAGATGTTTTGTAACTCTGGGTAGTTTAAATGTCACATGTTAATTAACTTTCATTTAAATGTATAGTTTAGTGGCGTAGCCGGCACTACAGAGTATATCTGTGTTTATAACTTTTTTCCAAAAAATAAATGTGGACCTTAATGATTTACATGAAAGTCAAGGGTTATTTTAAAAGAATCGAAAGATAATTGACCTTATGGCTTTCTTAGCGTATAACAGTGGTCTTTTGAACCCCCCTTTCCCCGGCTACGCTCCTGTAATAAAACGCTGTTGATAACTAAAAAACTACGAGCTGAATCACGTAGTCCAAAATAAAGAGTGCTAGTGGGAATGAAGAATTACATTGTGTTAATAAAACGATCTAAATATCTGTAAACCATACGTTAAACTGAAATATGTGGCTAGAAAATAATTTTCGTTTCAATAAAAAGGGCACAACTTATTTTGTGCGGATTTACAAAGCCAATATCCTCACATACTCATATGTTTAAAGTTCTTAGCAAAAACTTCTACAGTGTTTTTGTCACGCACATCCAAAGTGATCCTGAGGTTGATTAATTTTGGCACATACATCCTAAAGGCTATAATTTCAACAATATTTGCCTAATCTAGCCACATGATGGCTCAACACAATTGAAATATATAACGGAAATTATTAAAATGATAAATAAAGTACAGCGCCACCTATACATGAATTATAGGGAATGATGTATTGAAAAATAACCAAACAAAACAAAAACATTTAGTCTTTGAATTACTCATATGATTAGCTATAGAATCTAGAATTCTTCTCTGTCTGGTGTATATTATATACCAAAATTATCATCATTAACTATGCAAACAGATAATATAATATAATAATGTGTAATGTACAGCTATATGTCTATTTTGGGTAAAACATTACTGTATTGATCGTCATAGTTTATCAATCATCGTCACCACTTACTGTTTATTATAGCGATGAATATTTTTCATTTTAACTAAATGAAATGTATTTGGAAATTCATGACATTTTCAATTAACTTGTTTAAAAATACTTGTAGCAGTATATAATTTGTAGCAGACTTAATATTGTCTTCGGTAGAAACACTGTAGATCAACAACATATACAATTTTTTGTACACCATACTTATATGAAAAATTCGATGTCTAGACCACGAAGAATTTAAGTTCAATCGAAAAGAACAAATAGTAGGACTATAATGAAAGGTGGTTTTGTACTATCATTACCACTAAACCACTGGTAGATTTAGAGAGGTTTTTACTTTATACAGTGGTGTTGCTTTTGTTTACTATTACTGACTTTTTATAGGGAGAGAAAGCCCAGCAGTCAATATCACAAGAGAAAAGGATACTATAAAATATACCTCTTCTAGCACCAGTTTCGCACCTTTGCATATCCATAGGAAGAAACTTAAATCAAGATATAGCTTCCTAATCAGTAAATCTGCACACTTCCTTCCTGCCATCTATATCATATACAAGGAAGGAGACTTATACATTATATTTATCCATAAACACCAGAAAGATCAGTCAGTCCAGTCAAAAACTGCTGTATTCATATGGAACCAGCATGGATGCTGAGGAAAACCAAGAAAGGTTTTGTCAATCATCTAAGATTCACAAGAAATTCACTTGTAAAACTAGTTTGCATATATTCTTCTAGACTCAACCAAGAAGGAATGCACTTAAACCCTTTCAGATAGGATATATATATATACCGAGAATGTGCAAAACGTGGTAGAAATTACATGGTTCTGATCGATAAATTGCTGAATCATTTCAACACAACTTGTCAAATGAATTTGATGTCATTCCCAGTGATGAAGGTTCCACCCAACATGGTATAGGCGTTCTATAGACAAAAGGCGCATAGAGAATGCAAGAAAACGCTATGCACAGCTATACATCTACAGTTTCTGCACTGATTAGTTGATCTTTCTGGCGTTGGGTCTGTATGGTGTATCTCTCTTTTCTTGTTTACAGATGATAAGAAGAAAGGTGCAGATGTATTGACAGAGAGGCCATATCTGTTTCTTTTCTATGAATAGGTAATGGATGCTAGAACTGATGCTAGAAGAGGTAAACTGTATAGTATTCTGTTTCTCTTGTAGTATGAAACAACACGTTTGTAGAAAGTAAGGAAGTTTCTAAATCTACCAGTGGCATAGTTGTAATGACTAGTACCATGGACCTTTCATTAATCTACCAGTGGCATAGTTGTAATGACTAGTACCATGGACCTTTCATTAATCTACCAGTGGCATAGTTGTAATGACTAGTACCATGGACCTTTCATTATATTCCTACCATTTATTCCCTTTGTTTGGATATAAATTCTTCATGGTCTAGACATAAAATATTTCATAAAAATAATTTGTTTAAAAATTGTTTTTGTTTTAAAGTGTTCTCATTGAGAAAAATATTAAGCCTACTATAAAAAACATGTGGTTATAAATATTTTTTTAATAATTTCATTGAAAATGTTATGAATTTGTACTTTTATGTACATAGAAATATTTCCAAATAGATTTCATATAGTTAATATGAAAAAAAAATACGCTGCTATCATAAACAGTAAGTGCTGCCGATGATTGATAAATTAAGGCGATGAGATAATGTTTTAACTCCTAAGTTTTGTAAAGATAGGGATATTGCGGTATATTACACGTTATCTGTTTGAATAATCACTGAAGATAATTTTTGTATAAAAATATATATCACAAATAGACAAGAATTCTGGACTCTATTGATAATTTTACGTGTAATTTAAGTATTAAATTATAAGTTTTTTGCTTATCTTTCAACACATTTCCCCATAAAATCTCTAATAAGTTAGACAAATTTATCATTTTAATAGTTTCCTAGGTATAGTTAAATTATTTTGAGTCGTGTCGAGTTTAGACAAATATTATTAAAATTATAGCCAAAAACTCTTTAGCAGTTATGTAACTAAATTACTCAACAGCCGGATAACTTTGGTTGTACCGTGACAAAAAACTGCAGGATTGTTTGCGGGGAACTTTTATCACAAGATCTGTGAGGTTATTGGCAAAATAAATATGCACAAAACAAGTAGTGTCTCTCTTGTTGAAACGGAACTACACAATAATGTGTCTCACAATATATCTCACAATATGGTAGGAAAAGTGGCTTATGAAATGACTCTCGTAAAATATTGGTTAACTCTGAAGCATTAGTGGTTTAGTATGCTTAGTAATAACAACGATTCTTGTTCTTTTGAAAGACTTCCTGAATCACAATAGAAAGGGAATATGTTATTCGAGAACATATATATATATACACACATTGGTTTTGCTAGTAATACTTTGTATTGCTCGTGTATTATTTTAGCAAATGCACAACTAGTTCCAGTTTTTATGTAATTACAGAGAGTAACTGCTTTATCTATCTATCTTGTGTATACCTGAACTATCATAGACGGCGGAGCTGGAAAGCATATGCTCCCCATTTTAAAGTCGGTATCAAAGTGAATGTGGAATAGATTATTGTGTAGAACTATTAATATTAATATATATATATATATTAACATAAGTATTATGAAAAGTCGCTATTTCAGTTCTGAATTCAATTGTCACGATTCATATAGCAAAATAAAATTCCCCAGTCGTCGGTACCCCTCCAAATTCAAATGTATTCCTCTAGCTGTGCTGACTGTCTCTCATGTATTTATTCTGTATATACCCACTGTATCAAAATAAATATTTATGTGAGTTTAGATGTTATTAAAAGACGAAATCTTACAATTACGAAAATAAGAATAACATATTTAAAGGTGTAAGATTATAAATTGTTTGTCTAAATGTCACGTTGGGTGTTATGATATAATGTTTAGGACTACGCTTCAAATCTGTATAATGGTAAATCTGGAGACACTGCAGGAGACTAATGTGTTATATCAATCTGTTGATCCATTTTTTTTCACCAGCCAGACACAAGTTGAATGTCTCTCGACTATACTCGATACCATTTCCTGCATCCAACACGTAGAAAACGTTAAAATATTGAAAACGAGAACTGGTATTACGTGGTGATATAGAAGTACATGCAGTAGATGGTGTCTATTAAAACACACTGCACAGCAGAATTTAATGTCCCATGATAGTCATAGTCCGTGCATTAGTTGTGAGCTAGTGATTATTAAGAAGTAATTTCAAGTAAGAGTGAAGTGGTTGCCTGCTATAATGAACAATATTCAGTAAGTACTGATGATTGCATGTTCCATTTATCTTGTTGGTTATTCATAATTTATGAACATTAATACTGTAGCGATTTTTCTTTGTTCGGTTAACTCACACCATATTCCAATTTCCTTTTCAAATTTAATTCGTTTAATTTTTATCCCGAATGAGACATTTTGACAATAAAGCGAAAAGCGACACAACTTGGATTTTACTGGAACAATGACTGATGTAGCAAAGTGAGTTTTAACATTTAGTGAGAACATGATTTTGCACATAGTAACCCGTGTTTATTGTTGGCATTTAAGCTGTTACGCTCCTTAACAGCGTATCATGTCGACAATGTAAACAGCTGTTAGCTCTTAACAACGTATCTTCTATTAGTATCGTTTTAAAACAAACATACTGTATTCTATGTGTATAGTAGCGATGGTTTAAAGCTTCATAGCTTATTTTGTATCTATAATATCTAAAATAATACAAGTTCTATAGTACCTGTTGTTGTGTTTGTAAAACGTGTATTATTGTAAAAATAAATTTATGCGGAAAGTTATGTCAACATGACCAAGATATACCACATAGCTAAATAATCGTTAATAGCATGGTAAAGTAAAATATACAACAAAGCTTTGGGAGAAAGTAATAAACATATGACCAACAATGCAAATGACCTATTAGAATAATTAGAAAATTTTATAATGCATAGGTTACTATAGTAACATAATTAACAATATATCTATTCCGCGATGTTTACAATAATAACATCATGAATGGTTATAGTAGCATGAAAATAAATGCAACTAACATATAAACTAATGATGTACACAGCGTGGTCACAAGTAAATAGACACCACCTTTTCAGAAAAAAATAAATTTTTCAGTCATATTCACATGAATTGATATATTTATAATTTGATTAATATCTAGTAAATCTTCCTTTCGCTTCGTGGAGTTCGTTGATCCTTTGGGGCATCGTGAGAATCATCTCGTCAATTTTAGATTGTGGGATTTTTGCTCACTCTTGCTTCAAACCTGGGAGTAGATCTCTCTTCGAAGTTGGTGTTTTTGGTT
>NW_013668295.1:127096-129554 GCF_000517525.1 Limulus polyphemus
TGTCTATTTACTTGTGACCACTCATTGTATGTTACGTTGCCTATATGGTTACAACCTGTGTACGACGGTAAAATGGGCTTCGTAAGGTTATAAATGTCCAGGTTTTAGAAAAGTGTGTTAAATATCATGAAAATAAAGGTGGGCATCACAAAGTTATAGTTGTCCAGTTTTTTTTAATGGTGTCCTGGTGGGTTAGCAGTAACTTTGCTGATTTGCAAAGATGAAATTTGAGGTTCAATTTCCCACGATGGACAGAGTGCAGATAGCCAATTTGTAGTTTTGCACTAAAACAAACTCAACTTTATATAAATGTGTCACATAATATGATGGTAAAATGGTCTTCTTGGCGTAATAAGAACCTAAGTTAAGAAATGAAACAAGTGTATCACATATCACGATGAGAAAACGGGGTTCATGACGTAATAGGTGTCTAAGTTCTAAAAAATAGGATTCGTGGAATAATACAGTGGTAGATTTGGCTTCATGACATAAGCGGTGTCCAAGATTTAAAAAAAAAAATGTCTTTATGAAATTTTGCATTCAACAACTTGAATTTTATTCAGTATAATTAATATTTTATTGGAAAATCTAAATCAACAGTTAATGACTTTCCTTATATTATTTCACCATCAGGGTGAAAATACCGATAGTTTCTTATAGAGAGGGAAAAAAAACACTTTAGATCAAACCTACACCTCATGTATGAGTTGTTAACAAGAAATTATGAAATAAATAAAAAACTAAAAGTTCCATTGCAAATGAAAAACATTTTGCTTTGAAATCATAATTCTTATCATCTATTACTGTAAGTATTTTTAGTTATGGCATCTATTTTACTACTGGTTACTTTCCAACTCAGAGATACGTCACGTCACATCTTTCTCCTACAAATTGATTGTTAAAATTTCGGTGTATGTGTATGTATTCTTTACGTTATCCTATTTTTTATGTTCACCAAGTAGACACCACAACCACACTTTTTATTGGGTGAGAAAATTAACGTCCCTGTTTTTGATGAGAGAAGTAATTACTTTAAGCTTCTGAAAAATGACTCCCTTGCAAGATAATTGATTATTAGCACATCTTTTATTTGGAACCCCGTGTTGTCGTAAAAGTCACAGACTGATTTGTTGAGTGGAGTTCAGTAGGGAAAGCACATTATACCAACTTCATTAAACAAAGTATAGATCAACGTATAATGTCAAGTTTATATACTTTGGCTTTGTTCAACGGTAATTGGTATTTCAACTTCAAACTCGAATATATTGATTTTACTGAATGTCATTTGTTAACATAATAACTATAATTTTATTTGTTAAGTACAAACTATCCCAAGTAGATAATGTTTTTGTAAATTTCATTGCGATACATAAAAAAGGATTAGAAATGGCTACTGCTCTTTTGTTCAGTTTTGTATCATCAGGTACAGTATTTGCTGATCTCAGTTTATTCAGTTTTGTTCCAGCAGGTCCAGTATTCTAATCTCAGTTTGTTCAGTTTTGTATTAGCAGGTCCAGTGGTTGCTAATCTCAGTTTGTTCAGTTTTGTATCAGCAGATACAGTGATTGATTATCTCAGTTTGTTCAGTTTTATATCAGCAAGTTTAGGGGTAGCTAATTACAGCTGATTCAGTTTTGTATCAATGGGTCCAGTAGATGGTAATCTCAGTGTGTTCAGTTTGTACCAGAAGATCCAATGGTTGCTAATCTCAGTTGGTTCAGTTTTGTATCAGCAAGTCTAGTGGTTGCTCATCTCAGTTTGTTCAATTTTGTATCAACAGGCCAAGTGGTTACTAATCTCAGTTGTTTGTTGTGTATCAGCAGATCTAGTGGTTGCTCATCTCAGTTTGTTCAGTTTTGTATCAGAAGGTCTAGAGGTTGCTGATCTCAGTTTGTTCAGTTTTGTATCAGCAGGTCCAGTAGTTACTAATCTCAGTTTGTCCAGTTTTGTATCAGCAGGTCCAGTGGTTGCTAATCTCACTTGGTTCACTTTTGTATTAGCAGATCCACTGAACAAACTGGGATCACCAACTCCTGGACCTGCTAGTACAAAACTGAACAAATTGAGATTAGCAACCACTGGACCTGCTCATACAAAACTGGACAAACTGAGATTAGCAACCATTTTTGTATCAGCAGATACTATAGTTCATAATTCCAGTTGGTTCAGTTTTGTATCAGCAGATCCAGTGGTTGCTAATCTCAGTTGGTTCAGTTTTGTATTAGCTGATCCAGTGGTTGCTCATCTCAGTTTGTTCTGATTTGTATCAGAAGGTTCAGTGGTTGCTGATTACAATTTGTTCAGTTTTATACTAGCAGATCCAGTGGTTGCTAATCTCAGTTTGTCCAGTTTTGTATGAGCAGGTCCAGTGGTTGATAATCTCAGTTGGTTCTGTCTTGTACCAGCAGATCCAGTTATTGGTCATATCAGTTGGTTCAGTTTTGTATCGGCAAGTTAA
>NW_013668295.1:130066-138726 GCF_000517525.1 Limulus polyphemus
TGTCTTGTACCAGCAGATCCAGTTATTGGTCATATCAGTTGGTTCAGTTTTGTATCGGCAAGTTAATGGTTGCTAATCTCAGTTTGTCCAGTTTTGTATGAGCAGGTCCAGTGGTTGCTAATCTCACTTTGTTCAGTTTTGTATCAGCAGATACTATGGTTCATAATTCCAGTTGGTTCAGTTTTGTATCAGCAGATCCAGTGGTTGCTAATCTCAGTTGGTTCAGTTTTGTATTAGCTGATCCAGTGGTTGCTCATCTCAGTTTGTTCTGATTTGTATCAGAAGGTCCAGTGGTTGCTGATCTCAATTTGTTCAGTTTTGTACTAGCAGATCCAGTGGTTGCTGATCTCAATTTGTTCAGTTTTGTACTAGCAGATCCAGTGGTTGCTAATGTCAGTTTCTACAAGCAGATTCAGTTGTTGCTAATATCAGTTGGTTCAGTTTTGTATCGGCAGGTTAATGGTTACTAATCTCAGTTTGTCCAGTTTTGCATGATCTGGTCCAGTGGTTGCTAATCTCAGTTGTTTCTGTCTTGTATTGGCAGGTTAATGGTTGCTAATCACAGTTTATACAGATTTGTACGAGCAGGTCCAGGGGTTGCTAATCAAAGTTTGTTCAATTTGTACCAGCAGATGCAGTGGTTCATAATCTCAGTTGGTTCAGTTTTGTATCAGCAGGTCTAGTGGTTGCTCATCTCGGTTTGTTCAGTTTTCTATCAGCAGGTCCAGTAGTTGCTACTCTCAGTTTGTTCAGTTTTCTATCAGCAGGTCCAGTGGTTGCTAATCTCACTTGGTTCAGTTTTATATTAGCAGATCCATTGGTTGCTAATCTCAAATGGTTCAGTTTACTACCAGCAAACGCAGTGGTTGATCATCTCAAATTGTTGAGTTGTGTATCAGCAGGCCCAGTGGTTGCTCATCTCAGTTTTTCAGTTTTATATCAGAAGGTCTAGTTCTTAATAATCTCAGTTTGTTCAGTTTTGTACTAGCAAATACAGTGATTGCTCCTCTCAGTTTTTTCACTTTTGTACCAGCAGTTCCAGTGGCTGCTCATCTCAGTTTGTTCAGTCTTGTACAGCAGATCCAGTGGTTGCTAATCTCAGTTTGCTCAGTTTTGTATGAGAAGGTCCAGTTGCTGCTAATGTGAGTTGGTTCTATCTTGTATCAACAGATCTAGTGGTTGCTCATAACAGTTTCTTCAGTTTTTTCCCAACAGATCCAGTTGTTGCTAATTTCAGTTTTTGAGTTTTGTGTTAGTAGGTCCAGTGGTTGCTAATCACAGTTTGTTCAGTTTTGTATTAGGAGGTCCAGTGGTTGCTAATCTGAGTTGCTTCTGTCTTGTACCAACAGATCCAGTTGTTGTTCGTATCAATTTATTCAGTTTTGTATTAGTAGATCCAGGAGTTAATAATCTCAGTTGATTCCGTTTTGTATCAGCAGGTCCAGTTGCTGCTAATCTCAGTTGGTTCAGTTTGTATCAGCAGTTCCAGTGGTTGCTCATCTCTGATTGTTCAGTTTTGTATCAGCAGGTCCAGTCGTTGCTAATCTCAGTTGTTTCAGTTTTCTATCAGCAGGTCTAGAGGCTGCTAATCATTGTTTGTCCAATTTGTACTAGCAAATCATCTTAGTTTGTTCAGTTTTGTATCAGCAGATCCAGTGGTTGCTCATTTTAGTTTGTCCAGTTATGTATCAGAAGGTCCAGTGGTTGCTTACCTCAGTTTGCTAGTTTTGTATCAGAAGTTCCAGTGGTTACTAATCTCAGTTTATTTGTTTTGTATCAGCAGGTCCATTGGTAGCTAATTTCAGTTGATTCAGTTTTGTATTTGTGGGTCCAGTGGATGGTAATCTCAGTTTGTTCAGTTTGTACCAACAGATCCAATTGATGGTTGCTAATCTCAGTTTTGAGTCTTGTATCAGTAGGTCCAGTGGTTGCTAATCCCAGTTTGTCCAGTTTTGTATGAGCAGGTCCAGTGGTTGCTAATCTGAGTTGGTTCTGTCTTGTACCAACAAATGCAGTTGTTGCTCGTATCAATTTATTCAGTTTTGTATTAGTAGATCCAGTGGTTGCTAATCCCAGTTAGTGCACTCTTCTACCATGAGGTCCAGAGGTTCTAAGTTTAGTTTGTTCAATTTGTATCACCAGGACCAGTGGTTGCTAATATCAGTTTGTTTTGTCTTATATCAGCAGATCCAGTGGTGGCTCATTTCAGATTGTTCAATTTTGTATCAGCAGATCCAGTGGTGGCTCATTTCAGATTGTTCAATTTTGTATCAGCAGATCCAGTGGTGGCTCATTTCAGATTGTTCAATTTTGTATCAGCAGATCAAGTGGTTGCTAATCTCAGTTTGTTCATTCTTGTATCAGCAGATCCAGTGGTGGCTCATCTCAGTTTGTTCAATTCTGTATGCGCTGCAACCTACCAACCTATAAAATACAAGTAGGCTACAGGACCTCTTCTTTTTTCTCTCTCCTTTCTTTTTTCCCCTCAATTACGAACGTGATGTTATCATCTTCGTATCTGAATCTCTGACGGTATTTCTCAGGACGTGCATAAACAGACATAAATCTAATTTTATACTTTAAACTTTCAGGAAAATTCAAAATTCTCGTTTGTTTTCTTCTTCATTTTTTTCACTCCACTTGAATTATGATACAGCAACGCGAGTTTTATAACAGCCACAAAGAAATAGAAGAAAGATTAAAAAGAGTAGTTTGAGTTGGCAATTCGTTACTACAAAACAAGGCAGGTAAATATGTAAGGAAAATCTTAACCTCTCTTTCATGATATATATATATACATATATATAAACTGATACATTTAAAACGGCTTGAATACATTATGAGTAATGCAGTTCTCTTGAAATTTATTAGAAAATATTTTCTTACAAAAAATTAGGGTTGTCTCTAGAACGAAGACTGTAGTCAGAGAGTACTTGAGCGCTTTCATCTTGCACGATATAATTTGATAGAGCTCAGTCAGTCGCTCTTTCCAGAAGATGCATCACACATTAACAGCAGGGCAGGGTTTTTATGCTTGAATGCGTGATAACTCTTAGAGCTAGTAGATCTGTGTCCCCAAGGCTGTCATACTGTCATCAGTTTACTGTGTCAGTTATACGCCGAACAAGGAAATATATAGAATACTAACATGTGTATCATTGGCTTGTTTATACTTAAATATAGCTTTCATTTTTATATTATTCATGATTATTTTGTTTACTATTTTATCACAAATTCTGTTAATCGCTTAACTTACAAACGGAATAACAACAAATAAGCTGCAAACTAAAACAAGGAAACGTTATCGGGAAGGAATACAGTGTTAATATGTCTTCTAGATGGCAGGAGGAATACGGTCATGACTATGAAAGACATCATAATGTGCATTACGTTACGTATTGTAGTTACAAACGTGAGAAGTATTCGTATAGTGCGGTAATTCTCTCATTATTGTCACATGAACATATCCTGGACATTTAACCAAATGTTGTGTCTCATCATCTTTCACATCTACATCTCTTACATCCAATAGTTAGTGTTCATCCTTTACATCTACCTCCTTTAGGCTCTACATCCAATACTTAATGTTGTGTATGTATAATACTGCTATTCCACTTTATGGTATGTTGTATATATTCTGGCATGTTCTACCCTTACCTTTTACACAAAATACTACCTTTTTGCAAAAACATATGCTGCCCTCCAGCATATACTTCCTGAGAAAAGAAAGGCATACGTACTAGAACAAAGTATTGAATGAACGCCCCTTTTTTTTAATTCTTCTTCTTAATGTAATGCGTTGGACAAACACGCACTCCTTCTGCCCTGCTCTTTCTTCCAAATGTTATTTGCTTCATAGAGTTGTCTCCTTTCTTCTTTACTATGTTTTGGATAAACATATATTCATTGTATTATATTTTCTTACAATCTGTTTGTTTCATAAACACCCGTTTCTCCTTCTTTCTCATGTATTATAGAAATAATAAATGTTTCTTTCGTCTTCTTTACCCTTTCTTTCATGCTATATGTGTTGGATAAACTTGTCTCCGTTCTTTTTTAAGCCCACTTTAAATACCTTGTATGCCATAAAAATGCCTTCTTAATATTGAGTGTTGCATGAAAGTCTCTCCTCTTTTCTTCCGCTTATCCATGTTAAACAACAAACATGCCCTCCGTCTCCTTCTTTACTTCATCTTCCAAATTTTATATTATGGATAAACATGCATCCCTTCTTCGTTAGTTCTTCCTAGTTTCATTTGTTGGGTAAAAGTGTCTTCTTCCATGTACCCATTATTTCAAATATCGACTGCTTTAATGTCACACGTACCTTTTTTTTTATCCCTTCTTCCCAATAGTTTATTCTGAATAAACATGTTTCTTCGCTTCTCTAAAGTATTAGGAGTTTTACAAACGGAGTTTCAATTCTCTTTAACGTTTTTTATGAAACAGTTTGTTTTTGATAAATTTCCTTGTCAGGTGGTTACGGTGCTCGACTCGCAATCTGTGGGTCGCGGGTTCGAATCCCCCTTACACCAAACATGCTCGCCCTTTTAGCCGTGGGGGAGTTATAATGTGACGGTCAATCCCACTATTCGTTGGTAAAAGAGTAGCCCAAGAGTTGGCGGTGGGTGGTGATGACTAGCTGCCTTCCATCTAGTCTTATACTGCTAAATTAGGGACGGCTAGCGCAGATAGCCCTCGTGTAGCTTTGCGCGAAATCTATAACAAACAAACAGTTCTTCTTCCAAATATTTTACTGGTTAAATGTATCGCGTATATTTTTATATTGTTTTTTTTTAAAATAATTTATACGATAAAAGCGTAATCCTTAAATAAGCATAAATGAGCATCCTTTGTTTTTGCATCTTTTATCAAAAATGTGGTCTGATACGGCCTAGTGGTTTGGGCGTTTGACTTCTAATCTGTGGGCCGCGGGGTCGAATCCTCGTCACTGAACATGCTCGCCCTTTCAGCTATGGGAGCGTTATAAAGTGACAGTGAATCCCACTATCCGTTGGTAAAAGACTAGCTAAAGAGTTGGCGGTGGGTGATATTGATTAGCTGCTTTGTCTATAGCCTATCACTACTATATTAGGGATGGTTAGCGCAAGTAGCCCTCGAGTAGCTATGCGAGAAATTCAAAAATAAACAAACAATGTGTTTTGGATACAGATGTCTTCCTTTTTCTTTACGTCTTTTTTCAAATAATTTGTTGAATAAACATATCCTCCACCCTTTTTTTCCTAGTCTTACAAACATTTTTTTCGAGCAAAACACGTATTACTTTTATTTTAACCTTCTTTCAAATATTGTGTTGAATAAACGCTTCTCTTCTTCTTCGAAGTACTGCATGTAGGATAAACAGATATTTCTTGGTCTTTTTACACTTTACCAAATACGATGATCGATAATGGTGGCTTTCTTCTTTTCTTTACCCCTTCTTTCTAATACGGTGTTCGGGAAACATATACTTACTTTCTTCTTTACTATTTCTTATGTATTGCATAATGTGTCTCTCTTCTCTTCTTTCCGATTATTATGTATTTAATAAACGTGTTTTCCCTTCTTCTTTATCTCTCCTTAAAGTACTCTGTGTTGGATAAACGTGATTCCTTCCTTCTTTAACCCCTTTTCCAATTATAACGTGTTTGATATATGTGTCTCTTCTTTTTTACCTAGTTCCTCCCTTATTTTGATGTGACAGACTAAAGAGAAGACAGCTAATTAATGTTAATAACCGTCAATCCTTGTGTTACTCCTTTCAGACCGAAAAGTGTGATTTGACCTTTATTCTCATATTTTTCCCACGGCTCCACAGGGTGGAAAGCGATTTATTACGTTTTTGGCAGTAAAGGGACACGAACCACGAACTTTCCCTCTGCAGTCTATCACGCTAACCACTGAGCCGCGCTCGACTCTTCACGCTTTAGGAGTTCGTAAATACCTATAATTCAAAAATTGCACAATGTTGGAAAAATGGCAAAGTAGTATATACTATCCAAAATAATGTTGCAACCATGTTGTTTGAAATCATGCCGTTTGTATTGTTTTATTGAACACGTGTAACACTACTCTATTAATTTATATGAGCTGGCTGTTTTTATTTATTTCTTACAAAGGCTCGCCTTTCCTTCCCTCCAGACGTTATAATGTGATGGTCATTCCAACTATTCATCGACAAAGAGTAGCACAAGAGTTGGCAACGGTTGATATTGACTAACTGCCTTCCCTCTACTATACCACTTGAAAATTAGGGACGGCGAGCGCAGATAGTCCTCGAGTAACTTTGCGTGAAATTCAACAAATAAACAATCATACACTAGTTAAATGACAAATACAATGTCCTCTCGTCTGAGATTTGACTTGTTTCGAGAGCCTCATGTAAAAATTGAGCGCGTTTCTGTTGTATGCATACAATTAAAATAACAAAATGCAAATCTTTCTTATTTCTGGGAAGGGAAAGGAAGTACGATTTTTAAACTGACTCAACATATGTTTTTCAAAGTATTATAATTAATTTGTGCTATACAGCGGCCTGCGACGTCCAGTTTCTTTAATATGTGAAGGGGTGTTTCTGGTTTTCGTTGGTGCAGCCAGGACGGTTCAGTTAAGTAGTAGGTTGTCCAAGCTGGTGTTTTGTGATCGAATGTTACCCCGCGAGATCATAGGGTTAAGGGACTCAAAAAAGGGACAGAAACATATAGTAACTCGAAGCCCCGCCTCTTTGCGTTAGGTCACAGACAAAAAGTAGTTCACTAGGTGTAGAAGACGTGATGTAACGAGGTTACCGGACCTAACCAGTCTATAGAAGGCCTAATTATAAAGCATTCATCAATGTCACAAAGATCAAGTAATTACATAACTTCTTTCTGCGAGTTGCATGCGTTATTAGTGGCTTTCACCTTCTGAGTTCAGTTTAGCCATTTTCAACTTATAATTTCGAGCTTTGGGTGACTTTTATAATATGTTGATAGTGTTTTCTCACCCCTATATGTTGGTACATTTGTCCGCGGGTGTTTTTGCCTTACTGTTCAATAGCATGTTTATATAGAGGTGGATACTATCAAAAGTTGACTTCAATTACGTGCTTTAAAGATTTTCGATGATCACGTGTATGAATCGTGTCAGTAATCATGCTGTTGATGGTATGTACCTGACTTTAATTGTAACCGAAAGATCAAAATTGATGTCAGTATTTTAAAAGTCAATAACACTCCCATCCAATAACTTATTCCCTTCCCCTTTCATACCATATTCAATTCGTACGAGAACAAATTAGAGGGTAGCGACAAAATACAAATAAAAAAACTTCTCCGCTGGTAGATATTTGTAGAATCACAACTCAAATCGAGTACCATCACTCTTCGTGGGATCTACTATTACAGCTATTCATAAGGAAAACAAAAAAATACTCCAACAAGATCTTCCTAAACTGTAACCATAGAATTTCATATGAGAAAAGAATTTCACATAGCGACCTTGTTTGTTAAGTTTGTTCATGGAGTAAACATAATGATCTTTTTATCGAACTCAGGGGAGCATCACCTTCTGATAAACATTATTATCCTTCCACTACTAACATACTCGGAATAAAAGTTAGCCCTGTAAATAACGACGGGGAAGATATGGGCCCAATTTCTGTGTTATATTCAGAATGTAAACAAGGACAAACAAACATGTACGTATTAAATTGTGTGTAAATAACCAAAACATACCATAGCTAGAAGTTTGAAACATGTACGTGACGTGATATCAAACTTGTGCGCTATTTCCCATAAGGTAATGGAGACTAACAGCTCAAACAAATACACGGGTGTTACGTTTGTGTGATATTACTCAGAATACCGAGGTTAAAAGTTTGAAATATGACTTGGTCTCTAACTTTTGCCTTAGTGATTAAAACTATATTTTATCTATAAACTAGCTAAGAAATACCTGCGAATACTCGGCTTTTATTATAAAGTAATTCTATAAATGGGGGCATGGGCCGACCCCTTTTACCGTTGTATACCGTAAAGCACAAACCTTTCATCTGATGCAAAGGTATCCTCGGTAGGAGAGGCGCTAAACGTCACTGTTTAGGGTCGATCGGTTTCATGTGACATTATCGCTGTCTTGACATTGAAGTGGTAGCAAATGGTTGTTTTTTTAGTTAAATGTTTATTTAAAGGTTAACCCGAGTTTCTCTACCAAATTTCGTTAAAATTGATTCAGCCATTATCTTGGAACAACATATGACGATAGACAGACAAACAGATGGAAAACTTTGCTACTGGTCTGAAACATCTGCACTAGAATACTCAAAATACCGAGTGTAAGAGTTTAAAATATACCTTGGCGTAGATTTAACACCTTTGTGGTGATTGTTGTCCCATAAAAGGTGAAAATACTTTCCATCTTTCAATTTTCATGTGGAATGAACCAGACGAGACATAATAAATTGCTGTATTATACGTTATCTTTGTTACTTCGAATGAAGTGTCTGTGTAATATATTGCTTCATCTTATATATTAAGCTACTGTATTATACGTTATCTTTGTTACTTCGAATGAAGTGTCTGTGTAATATATTGCTTCACCTTATGTATTAAGTTACTGTATTATACGTTATCTTTGTTACTTCGAATGAAGTGTCTGTGTAATATATTGCTAATGCTTCA
>NW_013668295.1:139419-164368 GCF_000517525.1 Limulus polyphemus
GAACTGTTTCTTAAACTGTTGGATTATACGTATCTTTGTTATTTAGAATGAAATATCTGTTTAGTGAACTGTTTCTTAAACTGTTGGATTATACGTATCTTTGTTATTTAGAATGAAATATCTGTTTAGTGAACTGTTTCTCAAACTGTTGGATTATACGTATCTTTGTTATTTAGAATGAAATATATGTTTAGTGAACTGTTTCTCAAACTGTTGGATTATACGTATCTTTGTTATTTAGAATGAAATATCTGTTTGATTTACTGGTAAAGCCTGCTGTTGATCGTTACAGATAAAACTGAATTTGTTTTTTATTTTAGGTTTAAAACTCTCATTTCACATCTCGACATACCTGTAAGTTCTAGATTATATCGAATTAAGAGTATGAACTTTTTCTATTGTATGTCCGTGTGCTCTTAGAGCTCTTACTGCACGTGCATTGCATCCCCTCCCCTTATCCAGTTTGGCAGGTTTAGAAAACAGCCCCCTTAGTTCACTGTGCGACTCTCCTTGCTAACTTCTGCTTGTTCTTTGTGTAAGGCTTTTTTTATTATTCGTGATCAGTTGCTGGTGTGCACTGTGTACTGGAACACCTAGCTCACTAAGGTCAACGTCAGGTAAACTCAGCTAGTTTCAATATGAGGGTTAAAGAATTTCTTTTATCGTCTACTGACCCGATAATGTTCCCTGATGTTGCCTCACAACTCTCATCTTTTGTTACATGTTTGCATGTAACAAGGCTTGTAAGCTGTTACATCCTGATATCAATGTACTACACTTACTAACTATAAAAGTGTAATAAAATATTGTTTCGCATAATTTACTTACTAAGTACTCGTGTAAAGATGTGTATATACGTAAATATTTGATCACATGTCTTCTTGTATTCCAAGAAAGAAGTATTATTGATTATAATATTATAATACCTATAAAAAACGCAAACTTTTACTTTAAATTCCTTCTAAAAACTTGATAATTTCGCATGTTCAAAAATATAAGTTGTTTTTATCGATTTGAATTGTAGTATTTTCTGAAAATCGACTGTTCGGTGAAATCAAGCTTTTAAAGTATCGTACGTATTTATTTCAATAAATAATCATGTTCAATCCCGTAAGGATGAGGATAATATTAAAAGTTTAAAACATTAGTCAATCGCGTCAAAATTACATGTTATTAGTTAACAAGGTTAGTCAAACAGGGTTGTAAGATCGCTAATCAGTTCAGTTACGTTGCTGTGTCACGTCAGTATTATATGGATACCAAATATATTAGCTAGGACGGTTAGTGACGCAGGGTTATAAGAACGCTGATCATTTCAGCTACGTTGTTGTGTCACGTCAGTATTATATGGATACCAAATATATTAGCTAGGACGGTTAGTGACGCAGGGTTATAAGAACGCTGATCATTTCAGCTACGTTGTTGTGTCACGTCAATATTATATTATCATATTAGTTAAGATGGTTGGTTATAAGAATGCCTATCAGTTCAGTTCAGTTTGTGTTTGATATCAATATTATAAGGATATTAAACATATTAGTTAATATATTTAGTCACACGGGGATATAAGATTGCTAATTAGTTTAGTTAAGTTGGTGTGTCTCGTCGATATTATAAGGATCTCTGACATTTAAGTTAAAATGGGTAGTCACATGGGGTTATAAGAATGCTAACCAGCTTAGTTAAGTTTGCTAGTCATGTTTTAGCTAACATGAAACTCACCTTACAAGTTGTGGTTAATTCGAGATAATATTGATATTGTTAAACTGCTCCAGTTAGTGTGGGCTTAGGATTATAAGGATATTTAAAAGTATTGTTGAAATCCTGGTAACTCATGCCGAGATGATAAAGGTCTTACTTGATTCAGTGGACCTTGTCAGTCAGATTGGTAGACTTGTACACTTGCATTCCTCTTCAAATAACTTCATTTTAATTTTAATTGATTAGAAGAACAAGGTCACCACTTCCTGTTCACTGTAAGTTCTAGTCCGTTTTGTACCACTAGTTAATAAGTGGAAGTAAGTCCTTAATTGAGCAGAAGACTAGTTCTCCAGATGAGAAAAACTGTCCTTTGTAAATTTAGTTAACCTCTGAACTAAGTTTTCAAATGACATTTTTTTATCAGGAGATCTGAGTTCAACATAAGAAGTTTTGTTATATGCCTGTGAGAAAAACATAGATTCGACTATATAAGGTTTGTATCTGCCATCTGGATGCCTCAAGGGAACAAACTTTAAAAACTTCCCATTATCTTGCGGTTGGCATTAATGAAAAAGCACCATGTAACATGGAAGTTTGTAAAATTAATGGAAGTATTACATGCCGACCTTTTAAAAATGTAAATATCGTCCGTGTATCTCTATTGAGAATAACCAGTGGCAGCGAGCTCAAGGATAAATAGGCTATGTTCACTGTTCATAAATTTCTTATTTATGTTCGAGGAATATTTATTGAGAGGAAGAGTATGTAAATGAGATCAGAGTCTATGGAGCCGCAGCATGCTTTACGTTTGGCATCATTCGAAAATATTCTTATTTTTGTACCCAGCCACCCACAGTCAAGGTACCTATCATCTCAGTAGGCTTAGAAGTTTAAGTTAGTCACATTAACTTTGACTGAAGCTTACCGGGCCTGTAATTACGTAGTTCTTCTGTCTGAGGAAAACAATAAATTGTTTATTTGAAATCAAAACGTATTTTTAGAAGACAAGATATTGATAGACTTCAAAATCAAATATTAACCAATAGGGCCAACCACATATTAAGTGCATCTTTTCGTTTTTTTGCTGTTGTATTTTCCAGTTACCTGTTTCGAAAAATCAGCGACTGATCTGCACTCGCCGTAGTTTGATAGATAAGAAATTCACTAGTGAATTTTACAAAATTCACAAAATATGGTTCACTTTATCTTCCTGGCTACTGTACAACATCTAGAGGAGTTCACTGAGCTCGAGTAAAAGTGATGATCATAAACCTTATTGTAGTGTTAAATACAATTACACACACACACAAAACGGGTTATATAATTGAAGAGCTGGCCAAAATGGGATCTAACCTAATTGTATAGCTAGTCTTTAATCCCATCTTATTTGCATCACAAATTTTAATTATTTAATTGTTTTACCGCATAAATTAAATGTAGTCATTGAAACCTTGAAGATAAAAAATGCCACAAAGCTCACTAGTCTACAAGACTACAGGTAGTACAAGTACATAATGACAAGTCTAGGGTTTGTTAAAACATAGTAGCTCAAGGGTCAGTTAAGTCTCTATCTGTAGCCGCAACTGAAATCAAGATTAGGTCTGTGAATATAGAGTATATGAAAACAATTATACTAGTGAGATAAGACTGACTATTCTCAGAAACATAGAAATAAAAGTAGTTTAGTAATCCACCACGTGGTTCTACATAATTTCTCTTAATTCGTCCTTATGGGGTTTAAATGGTCCACTCTAACAACAATGCCAGACGTGAATTTTTTAAAGAAAGGCAAATATGTACGTGCATACGTGTGTAACATAAAAAAATGACTGTTTTCCTTCCCTCTAGCGAGTCTAGTCTATCATTACGGACGGCTAGCGCAGATAGGCTTCGTGTAGCTTTGTGCGAAATTCTAAACAAACAAATATTCATAACACTTCGTTTGGTTTGAACCCATACAAATGTTCTAGGAATCTCCTTTTCATTTTAGACGTCTAAAATTAGGCAAGGAATCCTTAGAAAACTATAGGCTACATTTGTGAAATTGAAATATACAAATGTATGTTTAATGAAATAGGAATTATGCTTAAAATTAAAATCGGCCCTATAAGTAGTAAACATAGGTATTTCAATTTTTACTCACTCTAATTTTGTACTTACTAAGAGATGAACATACTACAGTCGTACTTTGATATCCGATCGTCACAACCTTAGTTTATAGTGGTTTGAAAGTGCTAATGGAAGCATTTGTTCATGCCACATAAGAAAGTGCTAACGGAAGCATTTGTTCATGCCATATAAGAAACTGTTAACGGAAGTATTTGTTCATGCCATATAAGAAAGTGTTAACGGAAGTATTTGTTCATGACTTCCATTTTCGAACTCTATATTAGTTGGCTTCAGCGTTTCCACTTTTGCAAACGCCCTTTTCAAAATATAATGGTAGTGTCCGAAAGACGCTACTAAGTCCAGGAGATGTCTCCTCATCATAGAGCGACAAATTCTAAGGAACAACTGGAAAAAAAATCGCTCGATTAGATGACAAGGCACGAGCCTAGCTTATTGCTACACGTAGTTTGCAATTGTTGACACTAGACGGTGGTTGTATGAAAAGTAGAATCAAAGATCGATATACATTTGTAGTCAATCATTATAAGTCATAGCGAATAACTTTTATTAGAATATTTAGTGGAAGTAAAAATCGTTTGCTTTTTTTTTAAACAGAGGACGTCAACTGCCTTCTAGCAAGAAGTCAGAGAACAGAGGATAAATAAAGGATAGTCTTAGTTGAGTACAAAAACAAAAATAAAACATGGTTATTAATAGTTTTGAATATTCTTTCTCATACTACACCAGAAGGTGTTTCTTATGTGTCATTTGTTTTTATCTCAATATTCGCTCTTTATTCCTAGGTCTATATCAACCTAGTTATAAAATCTACTAATATCGATTATAAATGGAAGTTGAAAATTATTATTAGAGTTATAAATGGAGTTATGAAACCTATTATTGATAATTTTTCCTTGGTTATAAATAGAACTGTAAAATCTCACTATTATATATATAGCGGTTAGGTTTGATTGTTTATGAATTTCGCGCAAAGCTTATACGAGGTCTATGCGATAGAAGTCCCTAATTTAGCAGTGAAAGATCAGATGGAAGGCAACTAGTCATCACTACCCACTGCCAACTCTTGGGTTACTCTTTTACCAACGAATAGTGAGATTTACCGTCACATTATAACACCCCACGGTTGAACGGGTGAGCATCTTTGGTGGAACGTGGATTCGAACCCGCGACCCTCAGATTGCGAGTCGAGCGCCCTAACCACTTGGCAATGCCGGGCCGCCTAGCGGTTAGTAAACAGACTAGGAAACCTATCTACTGTTGTTATAAAATAGAACATAAAGCCCACCTTAGAGTGAGTAGTAATTCAAATTTCAAACCTGTCCGATCGACGGTTATTCTGGTGTAATTTATTATTAGAATAAAAAACTATAATGATTTTTTTATAATATATTAACATATTGTGTTTGTGGTTCGTATGTATGATGAATGTCAACAAAGTTAGTGTTAGCGTTTCAATTTATTCCGTTGTTATGTAATACGTTTTAAACCGCGTGATTCTTTTACACTAGGTCCAAGAATAATTGTTATTATGTTTTGAAAGGTTTTTTAATAGGCAAAAGAAAAATAAACAGATTAGACGCATTATCTGCTGATTTTTTTAGAGTCGCATGTAGTTACTTTTTAAAACATTTGGATAGACTCGGAATTTATAATCTTATTAGTCTTTATGAATGTGATTAGCAACACAAATCTGGTTGCTTCTTGACGACAGTAAGCCATTAAAATTATGTTTTCATGCATCATTGAATTCTTGATAGTTCTTTGTGAAAGATGTGGTCTTGTGATGAACGACACACGAGCACATGAACATTGAGTGAAATATAATGAAGAAAGTTTATAAAGAAAAGATACAGAATAAAATGTAAAAAAAGTAAATGGGTAAGAATCTTTTGATAACCTTAAAGTATATAGAACAAAAATTAGAGGAAGACAAAAGTGATTGAAGAAAAATATAAAAGAGAATAAGATATAGTTACCATAAAAGACAGTAAGGAAAGGGCGTACAACAGAGAACTCGAAATACAATTTGTGTTTGTAAAGTGTCATGAATAAGTAAAGGTTTTTAGTTACAAAAACAAACTAAAATCAGCTTAATATCGAATTACAAAATAACAAACTCAATAACCCGTGCGCGTTGGAAGATAGATCTTCATACTTTAGGGATAAATTGGAAAACAGAAGTAGGTAATAAATGTCGTAAGTTATAAAGGTGAATATATAAAACAAATGAGTAATAGGCAAAATACATAATCGTCATATGTTACGATTTATATCACACTTATCCACCTACTTGACTATATTTGAACAATGTCACTGGTCTCTAATGCCATAATTCTATCCAACCTTTTTAACAAAGCGACCCAAATACCTTTTACTGATTGCACAAAATGGTTCTTGAAAAATATTCATACATGATCAAATGTCTGACTGCACATTTTTTTATTTTGATGGCTAAGGCGATGAATTTTATTGTGAAGGGCAAATACATGAAGGTATAAAGTTTCGTAAAAATGCTTATAAATGTTTTAATAGTCGAACACTATTAACACTGTGACACCTAGCCTTTGTATTTGAATTGTTACAAATTCCTAATGTAAGCTATCATGTTGTTGTGGTTTTCCCTAATATTGTAATATCTTGCTCTAAACATGATGAGTTAGTAATTAAAGAAGTTATAAAAAATCACTCGACTGGGATTCGAACTCAAGGCTTCCGCTTGAGATAAACCACTGAGCCATTTTGAACATTACCAACAGAGTCGAACTTTACCGACAAATGGAACGTTACGGACAGAGAGTGGCTAATATATGTATATCTGTATGTGTGTTTATGTGTTAACTAATGCAAAATATTTTGCAGATCCACTATTGCGAAGATTTTAGCTAATAAGCTCACACAGTAATTAGCCTGAAGACATACTTAGTAGATATTCAACAGCCTTAAAATTTACCTCTAAAACAAAAATCACTCGATGGATTTCAGTTATTGAATGAACGAAGAACCAGATTAGATTCATGATTGTTTATATGCTTAAAAATAAATTGCAACGGCTAGTGACGGTTGCTTTTTTCGGAAACACAAACACACATCATGAATTACGTCAAATAAATCAGTATGTGAATATAGTCCACTCCTATGATTTCAGATTATAGTTTGTTTCTTAGTAACACGCGCTAAGAATTAGTTTGTTTGTTTGTTTTGAATTTCGCGCAAAGCTACACGAGGGCTATCTGCGCTAGCCGTTCCTAATTTAGCAGTGTAAGACTAGAGGGAAGGCAGCTAGTCATCACCACCCACCGCCAACTGTTGGGCTACTCGTTTACCAACGAATAGTGGGATTGGCCGTCACATTATAACGCCCCCACGGCTGAAAGGGCGAGCATGTTTGGTGTGAGGGGGATTCGAACCCGCGATCCGCAGATTACGAATCGAGTGCCCTAACCACCTGGCCATGCCGGGCCTAAGAATTAGTCTGCTTGTAAATACTTTTTATATTAGCAGCAGCATTTATATGGAATTATGTATTTTTTTAACATCTTAATACATGGTATTCGGTTATTAATATGGCTCAGTTGAATGTATGTTTTATCATATATGCATACATAACATGGTCTTAATTAAATACACTCCGAAACGATCTGCGTGATCAGATTTTAGAAAACTGTCCACTTGTTTTTTTGTTTTTTTATCCTGAGAAATTAAATCGTAACTGATGGTCAGAAGTGTTCAAATACTTTGTTTTAAAAAGACATATCATTTCCCTTCTGTTCCGCAGGTGTATTTCCACCCTGAAACGTACTTTTAGGGAGGAGGGAAGGAACTGAACAGAGGTTGAAAGGGTTAAGAGATGGGCTCGATTTTACGGCTTCACGTAGGCTCTTGCAACAGCAGGTATCGATGTTAAGATCTAGACTCCTGCAGCTCTTGCATAGGAATTGTGTCGACCGGGTGGAAGAGAATTTTAGTCCGGTTTATACTCACCATGTGGCCTTCGACGAGATGGCGTTTTCTTAGAGCCTTTTTGACGGCTGTTAATTCATTAATATGTCGAAAACTTCAATGAATAAAAGTTTGAATTTGAGCATTCACTGAGCGTTTTGTTGGTAACTCATGTTCGAGAATTCACAAGTAGACAAGTGACTTTTGTCTGTTTTGAGCTAAGTAGCGTAAGTTATTTACTAAGTGTATATACAGCAACTAGCCACCAGGTACGACTACTTCACACAAAGGTGGCTCAGCAGTCAGCTTAAGGGTTACAACGTTCGATCTCTGCGGTAGACACAGACGCGGGGAACCCGTGGAGTAGCTTTTTGCTAAAACAAAAAGAAAAAACAAACGACGTTCTGTATTTACATTTTATTTGAAATTTCAAGCAACAATGACCGATATCTGGATATCCATAAAACGGGCAAGATGGATAATTATTCATGCCCTTCCTCACAAACATATATATACTACAAAAATTGTTATTATTACATTAAACCCCGTCTTGCGCACGTGGTTCTTCTGCTTACCAATGGATATGGAATGCCATAAGTTGTTAAGGTTGTAAAGTAGAATCACAAATATTTTAAAGAAAGAAGTTTGGTAATTTAAGGAATTGTGTCAGGTATATCTTAATAAATACATTCTTGTTAGACCCGTGAGCATATGCTTACCAGTTAGGAGCAAGAAGTCTGACACGTGTGTGTAGTGTATGGTGATTGATCATTATATTATACGCTAAAGCTTCGGTTTCACATCTTTCAGACGAAGCATCTTATTACGTATCTTATATCATGTTCTTTGACTACCTGTACCTACCTACCTATCTCTGTCTATATGCTAGAAGTCAGACTGTTTAAATCTTTCCCTCTAAATATTTCAACATGTTTTATTCAGTCTGACTCTATGTCTGACTGTATGCTCTTTTCACATCTGTATCAATTTGTTCTTCTCAATTTATATTTGTATCCACCTGATTAATCTTATGCAGTTTATATCTGTAACTGTCAATATTTCGTCGTCCAGTCGTTGTTTCTGTCTGTCTGTCTGTTGTTGTTCAGTCTATATCTAACATTGACTGACCTGTCTTTATTCAATCTAAATCAAATTTTACTATCTGTTCTAATTCAGTCTATACCATATCTGACTGTCCGTCCTTATTCAGTTTATATCTATATACAATGTCTGTCCTAATCCAGTCTATCTCTATATTTGGCTGTTTGTCCTTATTTGACTAATATGCCCTTATTCATTCTATAACTGTCTTTTTTTATTCACTGTATATATATATATATATGACTCGTCTATCGTTATTCAGACACATCTATATCGTTCTGGTCTGTCATTATTCATTTTATACTTATACTTGAATGATCTGTTCTTATTCATTGTATATCTATATGTGGTGAATGTTTGTCGTTATTCTATTTATGTCTGCATCTGACTGGTTTCTTCTTATTCAGCCTCCATACCTGACAGCCCACCTTTATTTACTCTATATCTATATGTGACTGATCTGTCCTTATTTAATCTATATATCTATCTGACTCTCTGTCATTATTGAGTCTATATCTTATTTTCGGTCTTTGTTAATATATATCTATTTTTGTCATTATTCAGTATATATTTACAATTGACCGTTTGCCCTTATTCACTCCAAATCTATATCTGACTGTCTGTTCTTATTCAGTTTATATCCATATCTGAAGGTCATTCTTTATTGAATCTATATTATCTGACTGTCTGTCCTCATCCAAGCTATATATATATATATATAACTTTTCTGTACTTATTCATCGTATATATCTGTACTTATATATCTGTATATGACTCTGTTCTTGTTCAATCGATGTCTATATTTGGCTGTCTCTTTATTCGGTCTATATTTACATAGCACTAATTCCCTTTATTCAAATTATGACTATATCTGACCATCCGTATACAACCTATATATCTGACTGTTTGCAATCATTCAGCCTACATCTATATGTGACTGTCTGTCCTTATTCAGTGTCTATCTACATTTGATATTTTGTCCTTACTATTCTGTATCCATATTTGACAGTCTGTCATTAATTAGTCGATACCTTTATTTAATGTGTGTACTGATTCAAGCCACAGCTACATTTACTGTTTTTGTTATTAAGTATATCTATATTCGACTGGTATGCTTTTATTCAGTCTATATCTATATCCGATTGGTCTGTTCCTATTCTGGCCATATCTACATTTTACTTTTTGTCCTTATTCAGTCTATATCTATATATGACTGGTCTGTCCTTTTCAATATATATCTTTATTTAACGTTTGTGATTATTATTAAATATCTATATTTGTTTGTCATATCCTTGATCAGTTTGTATGTTTATATGCATATTTTACTTGTCTCTCCTGTTCACTCTAAATTTCTACTTGAATGTCTCTCTTTGTCAATTTTATCTATATATGACTGAACGTCCTTATTCAGTCTGTAACTGTTTTTGGGTGTTTGTCTTTATTATTCTATATCTATATTTGACTTATCTTTCTTTATTCAATCTACATCTATATCAGCCTGTATGTTCATATTTTCTATGTATAACTGAATATCTGTCCTTATTGAGTCTATTTCTTTATTTTACTGCTTGTCCTTATTATTCTCCCTTTATATATTTATATATATTTGACTGGTCTTCCCTAACTCAATATACATCTATATTTTACTGTATTCCTTTTTAAGCCTGCCTAAATATAGAACGTCTATCTCTTAAAAGGGTCAAGTGAGAAGAAGGCGTGATGTTACTAAAACACAGGTGGTTTCCGTACGTGCTTGAGTGGAGTTGAAGTTACAATCATATATCTTCAGCATATTTCATCTAATCGTACAGTGGAGATTATATTTAATCACATATCGTAGATTACGCGTAATCATATACATTTCAAGTTATAGACTATAGAATTGTCATCTATTGAAATAAAAAAAAATTATCTTTATTCCCGGTCATCAAGGCTCATATATTACTTGTTATTTCGCATAATTTAACTATTCCTATGCATGAGGTAACGTAGTGAACACTTTTTTAATGTTTAGGAAATATATATATATATATTGTGTGCGTGTAAGTGTACGGTATAATACTCAGAAACCAATAACTTATCCAAAGGACACTTACTTTCTGTGTATTACTTGCAATATAATATTATGAAAATTCGCATTTAAATACATTAGAACAAGGGCTGTTTCTCTTAATAAGGAAATATATTTATAATTATGAACTTATATTAACATACCAACGTAAAAGACAAAACTCACGTTAAGATTAAGTATTAGTATCCAGATTTTAGACCAGTATAACACTACTGTGTGTGTTCATCGGGTATTCCAACTACGTGTATAATTTGCTGATACTTTGTGGATATTTTTTAAAGATTTATTTAAAAAAATTCTGACATGAAAATATAAAAAATGATTCTTTTAATTAAAGATGTAGCCAAGTTGCTAGAACAATGACAAGATTCACCTCGTTAAACTGTTAATGAAGTGGATCTTTTTATTTGGTATAGATATTGTCATGATATATAAAAGACTGTTTAGTTTAGATATTATTAATCAGTATATTTTGTGAGTGAAAATTTTATTATTGTTTAGTTTTTGTTATAATAAGAGTTAAAAGCAGACGATTGTAGGAAGTTATGTTTATAATTCATTGATGTTGAGGCTATTTAACGTCGCGTGCAATACACTGACGTCGAGAATATAGAGATTTATAGAAGGCCAGACGACTAATTAAATGATAAAGATATAAATAATGTGAGACGAGCCAAAACAGTAGACAGACGATAGCAGAAAAGAGTAAAGTTACGGGCAAAGAACAGTTCGGCGTAAAGTTAAATACCGTAGAAGTGATAGGCCTAACGTTTAATATATTAGAGTAAGACTAACAGTAGAAAAGGAGATAATACGAAGAATTTATTCCATCAAAGCGTGGTTCTAAAGTAATTGAATCAGCCTGAGTGCTCTTTGACAAAAGGAACAGAGGATAATAATAAGAAGACCTAGCGATTACGGCAACTCGCGCCACAATTATAAATGAATCACACACAGAATTCTAGTGCGATAGTAACAGAAAAGATAGTTCGGTTTGTCCACTGAAATTCTGAAGTAATTGAATAGGCATAAGTGGATTTTTGACAAGAAGAAGAAGAGAACTATGTATATAGTGTTTATGATATGCCTATGATATCTAGAGTGTCGAATACTTTATTGTACATACGTTAACTTGTTCTGAATATATATATTATTTTAAAAACAAGTGAAGTGCTTGCTGTTCATTCGCCGTTTTATCGCCAACAGGTCAGAGACACCTACTGTAGAAGAATCCTAAGCCCAACAACAAAACAGTATATATATTTATACTATTAAGAAGTATAACTAAAAGCCTTTTATTTTGACAATTGAGGAAATAATTATATACTTAAATTTGACAGACATCTCATTATAAGAGTGGTGACGAACTTGCTTTCTTTATTAAATACCACTATTAGTTCAGGAAATTAAGGATTTAACCTGGAAATAATTAGTTTTATTATGAAAAACTGAGAATAGATTCTATTTTATATGTACTGTAACACACCAAAAGTTCCAGTGTAGGCTGCATAGATACTCCCTAGGGGGCAGCTTCCTCACCTCTCATATGTATATATACTTGCCCTAAGTATAGCTATTTATTTTGTTCCCTTATCAAAAACATTTATATACCTTATTGCTTTATACACATTTGAACCTGAATGAGTTATGTAATTCATTTATACCATTAAGAGGTTTTTATGTCTTTATGAGCAGTCATGAAATGGCCCATCGTAGCGTTGTGGGTTATTTACATATATAGGGGAAAAATATCACAACTGAATATCATTATATATCGTGACTCTCACTGAAATCAAATTCAAAAGTTAAAATTCATATAAGTCAGTTTTATTAAAGAAGTATAGAAATAAACCTAATTATCTAGTCATTTATTTTGAGTTTCTTTTTTCACAAACCAATATATGATTCAAAATGTCTTAGATTAATTTAAAGTTATCCGTGAAGTATTTAGCCCCCCAGTGGCACAGTGGTATGCCTGCGGACTTACAACGCTAGAATCCGGGTTTCGATACCTGTTGTGGGCAGAGCACAGATAGCCCATTGTGTAGCTTTGTGCTTAATTACAAAAAAACAAACAAACCGTGAAGTATTTATATGGGAATAAAACTTACTCTCCTGTAAATGTGTCCACATCAAAGGAGAGATTGAAAAAACAAAAACTTAAGATACCATTAGTTTTTCTTTTTAAGTTACTCAAACGGTTCACGATCAGGTTCGTTGTCGGAGTTAATTTCTGAAATAGTATAGCAGTTCATGCTTTCACTAAACGTATAAAAATACGTCGTATTTCTCATGTTTTACCTGATGTTGTAAATAGGCGATAATATTGTTTTAAATCTTTAGAATTATGGAACTAATAATTATAACAAACAAACAAAAAACTCACTTAGAAGCCAGGAAAACCCCCAAAACGATCTCCTTCACTTACTGGGAAGAACTAACTGATATGTTAAGGATAGTGGCTTGCAAGCCTGTACTGTAGAATTTGATATTAAACAGAATGACGATTCAAGCTTATCCTCAAGTTTTCAGTTTTACAGTAGTTATTTCCAGTTTTGGTCTAAAAAAATACTAAAATTTCTGAACTATATAGAGTATTTTGTGTTAAATAATCTACTTGCACAGAACAGTTATCTCTATATGATAATATAGCCGTATCATACTGCATTTTCTGTTAGATGAAATATCTGCGACATAGAGCATTTTCTTCTACGTGACCTACTTGCACCGCACAGCGTTCACTGTTAGATAACACAATTGTACAAAAGAGTATTCTATGTTAGATAACATACTTACCACACAGTATCATCTGTTAGATAATCTACATGTACCATATAGTGTTTTATGTTAGATAACCTACGTGTACCATATAGTGTTTTATGTTAGATAACATACTTACCACACAGTATCATCTGTTAGATAACCTACGTGTACCATATAGTGTTTTATGTTAGATAACATACTAATCCTACAGTATTACCTCTAACATAAAACACTATATGGTACATGTAGATTATCTAACATAACATACTAATCCTACAGTATTATCTGTTAGATAATCTACATGTACCATATAGTGTTTTATGTTAGATAACATACTTACCACACAGTATCATCTGTAAGATAACCTACATGTACCATATAGTGTTTTATGTTAGATAACATACTTACCACACAGTATCATCTGTTAGATAATCTACATCTACCATATAGTGTTTTATGTTAGATAACATACTTACCACACAGTATCATCTGTTAGATAATCTACATCTACCATATAGTGTTCTGTGTTAAATAACATATTTATCCTACATTTTTTATTAAAATAAATTAGATTAGTTAAACTATTAACATAAACTAGATTACGAACCTATTAAGATAAACTAGATTAGCTAACCAATTAACATAAACTAGATTAGCTAACCTATTAACAAAACTAGATTAGCTAACCTATTAACAAAACTAGATTAGGTAACCTATTAACACAAGATAGATTAGTTACCCTATTAACACAAACTAGATTAGGTAACATATTAACATAAACTAGATTAGCTAACCTATTAGCATAAACTAGATTAGCTAACCTATTAACAAAACTAGATTAGTTAACCGATTAACATAAACTACATTAGTTATCATAAGCTAGATTAGGTAATCTATTAACACAAAGTAGATTAGTTACCCTATTAATATAAACTAGATTAGCTAATCTATTAGCATAAACTAGATTAGGTAACGTATTAACACAAACTAGATTAGTTACCATATTAGCACAAACTAGATTAGGTAAGCTCTTAACATAAACTAGGTTAGTTAATCTATTAACATAAACTGGGTTAGTTAATCTATTAACATAAGCTAGGTTAGTTAATCTATTAACATAAACTGGGTTAGTTAATCTATTAACATAAACTAGGTTAGTTAATCTATTAACATAAACTATTAGGTCGTCAAGAAATTAATGTCGCTTTTTTAGTTGAAAAAATCTGAACAACTTACATATCAAAACAAAACATTTAGAGTTACAAATTTGGAAACAATTTTCTCAAAAACATTTCAGTTTCACTTTCTAATACTCTTACTGCAGTGAAACATTGCTTCGAGTAATACAAAACAAGTTTAAGTTATTGAAGAAATTAATAGTATTTTTCGAGTGTAGTCTGGTTGGTGAGGTCGAAGTTGTCATTCAACGTAGATATTATAAAGCAAAATAAGGCATATTTGAATTATATATATCAAGAACTTGTTACATTGTGGCTAGAGCATGCAGTGTTCAGGTTTTCAACACATTTAAAATGTAAATGTATATGTCTAAATACTATTTGCATATTAACTTAAGAGCCTATTATTACTTAAGTACACTCTGGACATAATAATATATATGTTAATTCTATAAATCATCAGTGTTTGCACGTCTTATTGTTATAAGAAGAAATTATGATCTTTTTTTTTTCTTTAAAACTCGTTTCTTCTTTAAAATTACGTAAATTGAACAAAACAAAGAATACTTTCTTTCTCCTTAATTGGAACTGTGCGTAGAACAGAGAACACACTTCTTATTAAACTTTTCAAACACACAGATGGTTACTGTGTGTTTTACTATATGGCTTTCCAGTTGCTCAGCGGTAAGTCTGTAGGTTTACGACGCTGAAAACCGGGTTTCGATACCCAAGGTAGGCAGAGAACAAATAGCCCATTGTGTAGCTTTGTGCTTAACACACGAAAGACAGTAGAATAGAGTTAGGCATATCAAATCTTTAATTAAAGTAAGTAGTGATAATATGATTGTTTCAGTTGTAATAGTCCTTTATTATTATTTTTTTTTGGTGTATTGCTATCCAGATTTTTATTTTTTGTATTTCACAGTGGATATTTCGTCGCGTTTTTCTTAGGATTTATTTAGTTTTGGAAATATAAAAAAATAGGGGGATTCTTTTTTTGTACGTAATTAACAGGAATTTAAAAACGTTTCACTTGCGGGGCTCAAACTACACCCAATCCGTAATTATAGGCCTTGTCACTAGGGGGGAAGGATTGTTGATTGATCGCCTGGGATCGAGATAGTTAATTTGTTATGGTGTTATGATAATGAGTTGTTTCAGGGGGTGGTTTGTACAGAGCTTATTCAGATCTTACACCAGCTTGGTCCTTTTCTTATTCCCCATCTATGGAGAACCCGTTGGTTTAGTTAAGTATTATAGATTGAAAAGCTACGTAACCAACCCCCTTTAAGGCCATTGACACCGATAAAAGAAATAAGCAGGTGAATGGTATTTATTATTTATCCATGTAATTTACAAGTTGTTGTTTTTTGTTTTTTTAGCTATAGATTGGAATTAAACTGAAAACATTTAATTTGTACTTTATGTAGGTTACATACCTGTTCTATCTATTTATATATTTAAAACAATATATTTGAGGTCACTCCAACGAGGGGTATAACGTTAAGGATACAAGGCGTCGGAGTTTGAAGTGAACTTTGTATAAAGTATGTTAATAAAACTTTTACAATTTTTTTTTTCTGGCGCGAAAGTCACTCTTCACGCAGTGCTGTTGATTACATTAACATAGAATTCAATATTTCGATACAATGTTAGTCTTCTTCCTCAATGAAATTTCAAGTTACTTTAGGGAATGTAATATGAACTTCTTTTTTATAAAAATAAAACTAACATAACATTGTAACAAATACAAAACTTTAGGTTATAATATATTGTTGTAACGTTGTTATTTTGAATTATTTAGTGAACATAATTCAAAGTCCAGTACACGTAAAAATAATAAATTAGTTTATTTCCCCTTGCACACCGTAATTGGTAAGCTGAACTTTATACAAGTGACGTTCAAACGGAAATACCTCGCTAACAGTACTAGGGCTAACGTGAAAATAAATTTACTTGCGCAGTTTTATCAATGAAACATCGGAGTAAACACGATCACTAGTACTAATTGAAATACTTCATTGAACTCAAGTGACTACCCAGTACTTATTCACTGTCTCAGAAGCTAGCTGGTTCTCCTTTTTATAACTAATTACTGTTTTAGATATTTCGCAAACTTTCTCGATCATTACATTATCATTACAATTAGTAGCCTTTTTCTAACAAATAAACAAGTTATGACATTAGAAAATATAGCTTTAACAACACAGACCTACCTGAAGAGTGACATATCATGAAACTGTTTGTGAAACAATTCGAATAATGTAAAGTTCAAGCTCGGATTCATTGTTTCCCTTAAATAAGTAATATAATACTATCCTATTTGTTTATGACATAGCTATATAAAAGCTTGTTTCTCATTATTACTAATATAAAACAATATTTATGTTGTAGCAAATAATATCCTCCAGGGTTTTTTAACCTTTATGAATATGTAAATTGGACTTTAATGAGTTATAATTTCTAAATTTTAGTTTATTTTTCTGTTCTAAAGGTTTTTTCACATAGTGATTATATCATTAGTGGATTAATATGAATAGTATTAGGTCGTCAAGAAAATAATGTCGCGTTTTGGAACACTTTCATTAACCACCCCCCAAAAAACGTACCTCACGTATAATAGTTAAATGAACCGCCTAAACATCACGGTAGTGTAACCTATATAATGTGTAAATTTTAGTGTACTCTAATCCCTTATAGTGATGGCACACGACGACACACAAGTTGCATGAAATGCTGTTTGAATACAAAAAGGGAAACAATGCCTTTGTAGCCACAAAGAATATCAAAGAAGTTTATGGAAATGTTTTGAACGTTCGTAAGTGTCAACGATGGTTCACCAAATTTCGTTCAGGTGACTTTAGCCTTAAAAACTATGGTGGCAGGGGCCGACATGTTGGAATTGATGTTGATGCTCTGAAGACGCTTGTTGAGTCTAACCCAAGGCAACACACTCGTGAAATGGTCCTGAAATTGCATGTCTCTCATAAAACAATAAGTAAACATCTAAGGAATATGGGAAAACTTCATAAAGAAAGTGTTTGGGTGCCTCTCGAACACTCCGATGATCATCGTTTCCAACGTGTGAACGGTGCTTCGTCTCTTCTGGCGCGTAATGCGCGTGACCATTTTTGAACAGAATTGTCACCGGTGATGAAAAATTAATTTTCTATGCGAATATTAAACGACAAAAATAATGGCTCAGTCCAAGACAAAAACCTCTTCCGACCACATAATCTGAGCTCCATCCACAGAAAGTGATGCTTTGCACTTAGGTGGACATCGAAGGAGTAATTCATTTCGAACTCCACAATCCACAGCGAACTGTCAATGCAGAGATCTATAGTCAGCAACTGGAACGTTTAAACCAAGCCCTTCATCAGAAAGGTGTTCCTCTCCACGACAATACACGTCCACATGTGGCACGGTTGATGCAACACAAGATTATGGAGTTGGGTTGGGAAGTTCTCCCCCACCCACCATATTCTCCAGATATGGTACCATCAGATTACCATTTTTTTCGTTCGCTTCAACACCATCTTAATTGGAAAATGTATGCAAGTGTGGAAGGTGTTCAAGAGGACATCGACATGTTTTTTTCCTCAAAGCCAAGTGATTTCTTTAATCAAGGCATTAACAACCTGACTGTAAGATGGAAAAGCATCATCGATAAGAATGGAGACGATTTCATTTAATAAATGTTTTGTTTTGATATATAAGTTGCTCATGTTTTTTCATCTAAAAAAGCGACATTAATTTCTTGACGACCTAATATATTCCAATATTATTTTCTCTTATACGTCTATACCTTATATGTGTATGTATTCATATGCATGTATTTGTTTGTTTCCGATATTCGCGCAAAGCTACACAACACAACTACCTGTTGAGCTGATACGCTGAAGTAACGGAAAGCAGCTAGTCAACAACATCCACCGTCTACTCTTAAGCTAATGCAACCAAATAGTGAGAATTGATCATCATTCTTTATGACGCACTCACGGACCGAACGAACGAAGCGCAATTTAACATGAATCATGAACCCTCAAGTTCACAATCCGGCACGTTAACCACATATGTGTTCCATTTTTAGTACAAGTAAGACAAACTTCCACCTACATTTTCATGAAGGTATTTTTATATTTGAATTGTTTTTTTTTAATTAAGCACAAAGCTACACAATAGGCTATCTGTGCTCTGCCCACCACGTTATTGAAACTCAGTTTCTAGCGTTCTAAGTCCACAGACATACCGCTGTGCTACTGAGGGGGCTTATATTTAAATACAAACACCTTGGAGAATATTGATATGATATAGATAACCGTATCAGTCTAAACAAAAATATAAGATAACCAAATTATTTAGCCTTTTACATTTAGACATACATGTATAAAATCTACAAATTATACTACCATACAGTTTTTAAACGTCGAGACTATAATTTCCCACCATAAGAGTTACTTGGGGGGGGGGGGGGGGGACGTATTTATTAATTTCCCGGTTGTCTAAGTTAGTCAACTCATTTCAAGAACATACAGACTTGATGTTTAATTGTAAATATTCTCAGGCATTAACTGTTACTAAATGGTTTTAAAAAGAAATAAAAAAAAATCTGCCGATGCCAGAAGTTATGCATTTCTTTTGAAACTATAACATTAATAACTTCATTTAATTCTATGTTGCATGGAGTAGCTAATAATTCCATTTAATTCTATGTTGCATGGTGTAGCTAATAATTCCATTTAATTCTATGTTGCATGGTGTAGCTAATAATTCCATTTAATTCTATGTTGCATGGTGTAGCTAATAATTCCATTTAATTCTATGTTGCATGGAGTAGCTAATAATTCCATTTAATTCTATGTTGCATGGTGTAGCTAATAATTCCATTTAATTCTATATTGCATGGTGTAGCTAATAATTCCATTTAATTCTATGTTGCATGGTGTAGCTAATAACTCCATTTAATTCTATGTTGCATGGTGTAGCTAATAATTCCTTTTTATTCTCATACGTTTCATACTTTTTTTCCTCACAAACGTAGTTCAGCGTATCCGTGATTATGCTTTTACAAAGCATTTTCTTAAACATTCTAGATGTGTAGTAAATGTATATTTGCTACCATGAGCAAACCTTTGGTGCGCATGTCTATTATGCAACATTTATATTTTCATTTGGTTAAATTTTGTAAGAAGGCCGGGCGAATCATAGTGATCAGCATGTCTGGACTGTAATGTAAAAGTTAATGGTTTGCGTGTCGTTGCCAGATATAGCTTTTTGCACTATTAGAGTGGCAATGAAATCCTACGATTCGGTTTGAAAATTGCTGCCAAAGAGTTGGATACTGATGCTTGGCTGTCTTCCCTCTTTGCCTATCAATTCAAAATTGAAGAAGACTATGAGTGGATAACCTCTTGTCTATCAGTTCAAATTCAGGGATGGCTATACGTAGATAACTCATATTTAGTTTTGCGCGAAAATTCTAAAACAAACAATCTTATATGTCAACGTTGATGAAAAAATTCGCCATATTATCTTCTTTTTTTAAATGCCGATAGTTGAACACCCGTCAAACCTTTGATTACGAAAGCGAGTAAAGTCTGTGCCCACAGGTTAATTTTTTCCCTAACATTGGTACATTGATATATAAAAATCAGTCATTAGGTTCATTGTTTCCTCATCTTACATATAAGTTACTTAAATAAATCAAGAAAGGTATATATAACTACTCTTGGCCATATTCATCTATATTTAATACACTGATAATACTGTAAGAAAGCTAAGGTACCATTATGCTGGGTTCGCTCTTCCAAACCTCTGGCAATGATGGCCAGGTGGTTAGAGCGCTCGACTCGCAATCTGCGGGTTCGAATCTCCATCCCACCAAACATGCTTGCCCTTTGAGTCTTGGGGGCATTATAATGTGACGGTCAATCCCACTATTCGTTGGTAAAAGAGTAGCCTAAGAGTTGGCTGTGGGTGGTGATGACTAGCTGCCTTCCCTCTAGGCTTACACTTCTAAATTAGGGACGGCTAGCCCAGGTAGCCCTCGTGTAGCTTTGCGCGAAATTCAAAACAAACAAACCTAAACGTTAGTGTTAAAGGTGTCTGTACCTAGGTGCAGTGTATGTTGCATCCTTATACCAAAACGTTGATGTTAAAGATGTCTGTACCTAGGTGCAGTGTATGTTGCATCCTTATACCAAAACGTTGATGTTAAAGGCGTTTGTACCTAGTTGTAGTGTAGGTTGTATCTTCATGCCAAAACGTTTATAGTTGTAATGAAAATTGTATCCTCATGCCAAAACGACGATAGTATAGGTGTCTGTTCCTAGGTGTAGTGTATGATTTATTCTCAAACCTAAACGTTGGTAGGAAAGGTGTCTTTATCTAGTTGTAGTGTATACTGTATCCTCATATCTAAACATTAGTATTAAAGATGTCTGTATCTGGGTGTAATGCACGTTGTCTCCTCATACATAATCGTTAATATTAAAGGTGTCTCTATCTAGGTGTAGTGTATGTTGTGTCGTTATACATAATCGTAAATATTAAAGGTTTCTGTATCTAGGTGTAGTGTATGTTGTGTCCTTATATGTGTCCTTTCAGTAGGAAAGGTGTCTGTACCTAGATGTAATGTGTTTTGTACTCTCATGCATAACCGTTAGTATTAAAGGTATTTGAACCTAGATGTAGTATATGTTGTATCCTCGGACCTAAGCGCTAGTATTGAAGGTGTCTCTATCTAGGTGTAGCGTATGATCTCTTCTCTTACATAAACATTGACATCATAGGTGTCTGCTCATGGTGCACTGTATTCGCTGTTCTGTGCCTTACATTTTAATACTTCCGTATTTACAGGTAAATATAAAGTAACATGGGTTACCTTGGGTTGAATCATTTTACAATTAACTTAAACATTTCTCAATCTTATATCAGTAATATTGGAATACCTGTGGTGATGAAAGTTGGTAAGTTCTCGAATTGTTTCACTCTTCTTTTAAAAAATATTTGTAGTTGATGTGCTGTTTTAGTTATTTTATATTAGTAGTTTAACTTATGTTTAATGTCATTACGTTAGTACGGACAGTGAGTGACCAATAAATTAACACTCATTAGGGTCACAAGATACATCGGATAGCAAATCACCAAACACAAAAAAAATCGATTTAAAAACCTTTTCAGATAACGTAATTTCAATGAAAATGTTTGAATTCTGATAAACGCTGGTTGTCGCTTTTAACATTCGTTTGCTTGTTTGTAGTCAATCACAAAACTATACAATGGGCTATCTGTGCTCTGTCCACCACGGGTATCGAAACCTGGTTTCTAGCATTGTAAGTCCGCAGACATACCGCTGTGCCACTTTCATCATTCGAAAGTAGAAATCAGGACTATTGAATTTAAGTTACCGGAATGTGTATCATTATTTGGGTGATTACTAGATATAACAAAGACTGTCTTCGTACAGGATCGATCATAATAACCATGTGATGGAAAGATGGCGATGACGAGTCCAATACAATTTTTGAAAAAAAAATCACAACAGAACAGAACAAAAACAATTACGCATATTCTTCCATACTACCATGGGTTTTACTATCGTCCCTGATATTTGTTCCGTATCCAGGCTGCATCCATCGTGCTGCCTCTATACTTCGTAGGTTTTACTACACTTTAACTCTACTTCTTTTCACCTTCTACGTATATATATTAAAATTTTTTTGCTAGCACTAAATGATTCTAAACTGACCGAGACCCTTCGAAACATCTACGTATAATAAACAATAACAATAAATAACTGGCTGGAAAGACATCTTAGCTGTGTATGTGTTTCAGAGAACTTTATAATCTTTGAAAAGAAAACCCACTACAAATAAAAAAAGAACAGTTTTCAGAGGAGGCCTCAAGTGAAACACCAATGCTCTCAAAACTACTTTTACATTCCGATAATTTTAAGTATCGTTTTGGAGATGGTCCAGAACAAATGTAAAGTACGCATGTGATAAAATGAATCTGTTTCATGTAAGAGTGAAGTATTGCATGGCCTCCCATGGCTTCGTGGTTACGGCACACGACTCACAATCAGCGGTTTACAGTATCGAAACCTGGCACCAAACTTAACCACCGTTTCAACCGCTGGGCCGTTATAAAGTGCCGTCAATCCCACTATGTGTTTGTAAAGATTAGTCCAATAGTTTGTGGTGAGTTTTGTCGGCTGGTTGCCTTCCCTGTTGTTGGTAGATTTAAATTAGGGACGGCAGCAGATAGTCGTAATAGTTTTGCCACAAACAAACCATCAGTTAGAAATGATTTTTTTTAAACATACGTTACTTGTTATCAAGATGAGATATATATATACTGTTTTTTAAACACTTTCTACCCAATAAATATTTTCATAATTAACATAATCAATTTCAAAAGGCACTGGTAAACATAACAGAAGTTGTTATTGAAAATAAACCATAGCTAAAGTTGCATATATAAATAGACGAAACTTTTTTTGAGTATTGAGCAAGTTGTTGCCTCTCTGTATGTTTAGTTTTGATTTGTGTTCAAACACTTAGTCATCTATCGTGTATAGTCATGTTTTGTGTTCACGATAACGCTTTATGTTGAAATAGTTGCTTACCAATTTTCCGTTTTAGCCTTGTTTCATATTGTTATATAATTTTTCTGAATAAGTGAAAAATTGAGACCAGACAGGAACCAAACCTGTAATTCTATATTTTCATCCAAGACAAAGTGTTAGTAAAGGTGATTCTGAGCTTTACAAGTCGATTGGCGTAACTCGCGTGTCCCGCCAAGTTCCATTTTTGATAATCAATTAGGTGAAAATTGATTTGCGATATTTAAGACGTTCTTGTTGATTGTCTTAAGCATATGTTTCATAAGTAGAACAGCTTGTTGAAAACAGATTCTTAATTTTTCATTTATTCAGTAAACAATTCCAATTTCCAACTCCTGTTGTTTACCCTGTCGCCGTTTGTAGTCTGACACTGGTATTTATTACACTTAGAATACCTATTTTTACATTCATGTAGAAACTTTGTACATTATCAAGGAGTTTCAACAGGAACTTCATTGTTTAGTTTCGTATGACGGCATGTATAAAGTTCCCAAATAATGACGTTAGTGAAAAATAACTTAATGGTTACGATATATTTAAAAGATACTTTCGTAGGAATATCTTAAATCATATAAAAACAAAACGAAGTTGATGTAATGACATGCAAGTTTATTGTCTGACTTTTTATGACAACAGGTGGCAGCATGTCCGGCTCTCGTTTAACTTGATCTTATGTATTCGTAATCGATCACTTAAGTTGCATTAACTTTCTGAAAAAATAAAATAATCTTTTAGGGAGAAGGATATTTGTTTTAAAAACAATACGAACGTAAAGCGGTAACTTATGTATTTAATTAAAAGAACGTAAGTATTGACGTATTTTTCTGCTTATAAACAGTACGTATGTAGTTTGATATCTTATGGGAGAGGTAATTACTGATTCAGAAGGGACCAAAGTTAACAGAAATAGAATATGTAATAATAGGTATGCTGATGGTACAGTAGTTATGGGTAAATTTGAGGGAGAGATACGGTGGTTAGTAAAAACTGTGGACTAGAAGAAACCTCAACAAAACTAAGACTAATAGTAATCTCCCAGATTATGCATCAAAGTTGAAGGTAACGAGTTGGAACAAGTAGAGGAATTCACTTATTTAGGGTCAAAGTAAAAGTGATCTAAAGTGTGAAAAACGGGACGAATGTTAAAAGTGATCTAAAGTGTGAAAAACGGGACAAATATTAATAGTGATTTAAAGTGTGAAATATGGGACAAGTTTTAATAGTGATCTAAAGTGTGAAAGATGGGACGAATATTAATAGTGATCTAAAGTGTGAAAGATGGGACAAATATTAGTAGTGATCTAAAGTGTGAAATATGGGACAAGTATTAGTAGTGATCTAAAGTGTGAAAGATGGGACAAATATTAGTAGTGATCTAAAGTGTGAAATATGGGACAAGTATTAGTAGTGATCTAAAGTGTGAAAGATGGGACAAAT
>NW_013668295.1:165278-166762 GCF_000517525.1 Limulus polyphemus
ATCTTATCTGTTTAGAAACAATATGTAACTATTATGGTGTTTTATCTGTTTAGAAACAATATGTAACTATTATGGTGTTTTATCTGTTTAGAAACAATATGTAACTATTATGGTGTTTTATCTGTTTAGAAACAATATGTAACTATTATGGTGTTTTATCTGTTTAGAAACAATATGTAACTATTATGGTGTTTTATCTGTTTAGAGGCCTGGTGGCTAGGGCGCTGAACTTTCAATATGTGGGTCGCGGGATCGAAACAAAAGTGTCGGTCAGTCCCACGACTTGTAGGTAAGGGGTAGCTTGAGAGCTGGTAATAAGTGATGCTGCTAAACCCACGATTTGTAGGTAAGGGGTAGCTGAAGAGTTGGTAATAGGTGATGCTGCTATTTTTCTAGTTTATCACTTCAAAATTAGGGACGACTAGCGCGAAGGTTAAACTAAACAATTATCTGTTTAAAAGCAACATGTATCTAGCAACAACACATGAGTATCGCGGTATCTTACGTGTTTAGCAAAATTCTTGACTATTGGGTTATATCAGCTCTTTTGGAAACAATACGGGCGTGATGCAATATTTTATTTGTTCAACAACAATACATATGTAGCGCAGTATCTTTTCTGTTTAGAAACAATACTTACGTGGAATCGTCTTTTAGCTGTTCAGAAACAATGCGTACGTAATGCGGAATCTTATCTAATTAGAAACGCTACGTGTGTAGTGGGATATCTTCTATGGTCAGAAAAAATGTGTATGTATTGTGGTATTTTACCTGTTTAGAAACGATTTGCACGTATTATGGTGTCTTAGCTGCTTACAAACATTACGTTCAGTATATTATTTATTCAGAAATACTACGGATATAGTGTAGTATCTTATCTGTTTAGAAACAATGCGTGAGTTGTGTGGTATTTTGTCTATTTAGAAACAGTACGCGTTACGGTATTTTATCTCATAAAAACAATACCTATGATAGCTGTTAAAACAATACTGATATAGTACAGTGTCTTTTCCACTATTACTAAACAAGTGTAATAGGGCGTTTTACCAGAAATAAGGCATCTTTGATTGAACTGCATGTATCACAACATAAGCCATCTTATCATATTTTACCACAAAACGCCGCTGCATCCAAGCTTGAGTTCTGTCTAATAAAGAATAAAGTAGGCTTGTTTTATTGTTAAAATTATTATATATTTAACGGATATATCAAGTTTCTTGGTATACTTCTACCACAACAACTGTTATTTCATGGTGTATTTCTGATAGACAGTTTCCTGTAGTTTTCTTCTCTTTTTAAGTGAACAGTGGCAACTTAATGAATCTCCCCACAGAACAACTGTATGAGACACCAGGGGAAGTCTCGGAGCCCAAGGTTCTGTGGGGAGATTAAAGCATTAGTGAGTAGAAGTCTCGGAGCCCAAGGACACCAGGGCTCATACAGTTGTTCTGTGGGGAGATTAAAGCATTAGTCCAATTGTATGA
>NW_013668296.1:0-7335 GCF_000517525.1 Limulus polyphemus
AGTTTCGTCGGAACGAAGTTACGGAAAGTTAATTAACAAACGGAGACGTAACAGTATTATTTGGTGGTCTGTAACAAATTCCCACTAAAAGCCATTTCCTTTTATATCCACTAATAGAAACCCAAATGGATTCAATCTCCTTGCTATTATCTTTGAGATCCTCAACTTCAACAGGATGTAACTCACATTTTACTTAGAAAACCACTCCTCCCCCTCTCTCTTTATTACTCTATCCCTATTAAATAACCTATAATCCTCTATTTCAAAGAAATATCTGTCATATTTCAATTATTCCCATTATATCAAAATCCTCCATTCCTACCAGTGCTCTTAAGTCATCTATTTTATTTCTTATACTTCTAGCATTACAATAGTAACAATTAAGCTTATCCTTATAACTACTGCTATACTCATTTCCTATGCTAAACTTTTCTCTGCCTCTTATTCTTTTTGCATTTAGTTATTCCTGGCCCTCACCACTGTCTAGTCCTAGTTTAAAACTTCCCTTACAGCTGAGTTAATAGCCTTAGCAAACAAGCCAGCCATTACCCTATTTAAATGTAATCCATCCATTCCAAAAAGCTGCCTTCTTCCACTGAATTGATTCCACAAGTCCAACCAGTCAATTTGCTCATCCTTACATACTAACTTAAGCCTAGCATTTACCCCTAGTGACCTACTTATAACTTCATCCCCAAAGTTAATTCTGGGCAGTATCACTGACAAAATTAAGTTATGACTTTTTTCTTTAAATGGCTTTATCAATGTCTTGTACTTATTAATTAGCTCCTCTGACCTACCTTTCGCTACATCATTAGCCCCTATATGTACCACAAAAACTGCATCTCTGCTAGCCCATTGTATTATATGTCCTTCTCTGTCAGTTATATCATCCACCTGTACACCTATTTCTCCCTATTTACCCCACAGACTATTCTATCCACATGCCTTGTCAAAGAATCACCTATAACTATAACCTCCTTAAGTTCATCATCCATATCCTTCTCTGTCTCTTTTGTTTTCCTTCCCTCCAATAGTTCCTCATCTGCAGAAGGCAAGGGCTGAAATCTGTTACTCAACAGAATAGGCTCATTACAATTAAATCCAATATTTTTAGTTTTATCCCTAATAGTACTCTTTCTAACTTCCTTAAAGTCATTGTGGCTGATGTATTCCTTACATGTATAAGGTTAAGGTCCTCCTGAAATCCTGCTGCCATTTCCCACAGGCTACAGTTCTCTTTATCTATTGCCTCTACTTTAATTATGATTGCCTCCAACTTCTTCTCCAACCGACAAACTCTACATACAAATTGCACATCTTCATTACTAACTTTTTAAAAGTATATGATAGTTCCGAGTTCCCAAATAAAACCCACTTATTGCACCCATTATACCTAACAAAGTGTGAACACTTAACTCCTGCACCAGTCTTAACCATTGTATTTATATTTATAGCCTGAAAATAAATACTCAATACCAGTAGCCTATTGTCAACACTGTTACTGTTAAGCCTAACGTTTAAGAACCAATTATATTATTTTTTATTACTCCTTTGTCTTCACATTAAATTAATATTATGTCATATAAAAGCAAAATTACTAGCAGTATTTTTTCTGTATCTTTTTAAATAGATATGCCTTAGGAAATTCTAAGACATTTATCTAGAACTGAAAATTCTTTGTTAGACTATCCTATTAGTTACAGTTTAGAACAAGAGGGAATCATCAATAGCCACAGCACTTGAAATTCTTTTAGGCAGGATTAGAGTAAATTCATGTATGAGACCTTGGACTGTTAATTAGATCTCAGATCAGTAAGAAATGACAGAGTTATGAGCTAAATGTTTGTATTTGAAACAAACCAAAAAAAACCCTCAGAACCATTCTATGAGGAGCTAAGTCACGGCTGAAAAGGATTATAACAGATGTATATACACACAAGATTTATATGTCTATGTAAAGGTATTCAACCACTTTGTCTTTATTTCCAGCTCTCAAGATCCATGTGAGCCAAGAAACTAAAAAAATTCTCGACACTTTTGGAACATTTTGTCTGTCGGTTCGAGGAGACATTGAACTCAAAGTAAGTAATGTTCTAATAAAATCTCTTGTTTTCTTTTTCTCTTGCATATTCACAGTAACACAAACATTATATTAACTTTAGGATGTTTTATTTTAGGAATTATCCATTATGATATACATCATCTTTGACAGAAATAAGATGACAATCACATTAATCTAATAATTATTCTAATAATGAAATGGACTTCAGCAACTAATATTATCTTTATTGTTTACCACCACTGTTCAACTACACCAACTAATATTATCATTATTGTTTACCACCACTGTTCAACTACAGTAACTAATGTTATCATTATTGTTTACCACCACTGTTCAAGTACACCAACTAATATTATCATTATTGTTTGCCACCACTTTCAACTACAGTAATAAATAGTTTGAATAAATTATCTACAAATTTTAATTACTTCAGCAATTAATATTATCATTATTGTTTACCACCACTGTTCAACTACGGTAACTAATGTTATCATTATTATTTACCATGATTGTTCAAATAGAGTAATAAATAGTTTGATTAAATTATCTACAACTTTTAATGACTTCAGCAATTAATATTATCATTACTGTTTACCACCACTGTTCAACTACACCAACAATTGTTATCATTATTGTTTACCACCACTGTTCAACTACAGTAACTAATGTTATCGTTATTGTTTACCACCACTGTTCAACTACACCAACTAATATTATTATTATTGTTTACCACCACTGTTCAACTATACCAACTAATATTATTATTATTGTTTACCACCACTGTTCAACTACAGTAATAAATAGTTTGATTAAATTATCTACAACTTTTAATGACTTCTGCAGTTAATATTATCATTATTGTTTACCACCACTGTTCCACTACACCAACTAATATTATCATTATTGTTTACCACCACTGCTCAACTACACCAATTAATATTATCATTATTGTTTACCATCACTATCCAACTACAGTAATAAATAGTTTTAATAAATTATCTACAACTTTTAATTGTAGAATGCCTAGTTTCATCCATACAATAAGAAAAGGTAAGTGGGTATAAGGTGACAAAGTCACAGTTGTGGAATTACTAATGAATTCGCCCCTAGGTGGCGTCTTAAAGATAAAAAGACTTTATATGATCAATATTTATAGACATTTTTCAACGAGTTTTTATAAACTATTCAAAAATTCGTACGAACTTTAAATTCAGTTATTATACCTGTAAGTGCCATAGTCACAAACACCAAGAAGATAACGTATTTTCACAAAAATAAAACTGCTTAAAAGTTATTTATTTCTTAATTCAAAGTCTAAACATAATCACTATCATAGTCATACTCATAGTGTTTTTTAGTAATAGTCACTTAAACCTAAATAATATCCGAATGTTAAAATAGTTACTACTTAAGGTCTACGTTTTATTTTTTATCATCTCTCGTTTATTGCTGGAACTTATAGTAACATTATTTACAATTATTCTCAGACTAACGATAATCTTGCTTTAAAAAATCTCAAATTAACTAAAACGCGATACCTATCAGTCAATTGCAACATTCAATAAAAGAAATTAACACCTTCAAAACTTATTATGCTAAACGACAATGACGTGCTGCTACCAATCAGAATGTAGCCGATGCCCTCTAGTGTGATCAAAAAGTTTATGATTTCAAAGAGTTTAATAATCGAACTTTATCGATTAAAGAACTTATTATAAAGTGTTTTTAATCACTCCGAAAAATTTTAACCCTATAATAATTAATATTTAGTGAAGATAAATATATGCATGTAATATAATAAACATGAAATATTTTCAGGGTAAAGGGGTATTGCGAACGTACTGGTTGGAAGGTGAAGATAGGAATGATGAAGATACTACACCTCACCAGAAACCTGTATCCCAATAAAATTCTATATTTGGGTAGCATCAGACGCACGTTAACGCTACGTAGAATCAGCCTAACTACTATAGTTGTGAAGATTAGAAAACTTAAAACAAGAAGTGAAAATTTAGTTATGATTTTAGGTAATATCTGACTTATTTTAATAGTGAAGTAATTGCTAATAGTTCTTGCATGACCTTGCTGGAAAAAAACTCGTCATATTGCTTATGAAACTCAGAAAAGAAATTTATATTCATGAAATAACGTTGGTATCCATCTACTGAGCGGTTTTATTGATTAATAAAAGAGTAACACTTACAGTATTACAGCTTAGAGTTTAAGGTTCATAAGGCTTAATTTCACATAGTTTTCTGCTACACGATAGATAAACATTAAGTAGTAGTTAGAGTATACTATATCTTTACGTAGTTAAAATTAATTGTTATTACTATAAGATAAATGTCTATAATGTGGCATTTTGCGAAACTAATGTCAAAATGAATGCTTTGGTTAACGCTTGAATAGTCGTTGAATCACAAACTCGATAAATTATATAAAGATTACATAATTAGAAACATTTTACGAAATGTCTTTATGTGGGTTGTGTGTTATAGACATATGTTGTGTTGAGTTTGTTACTTATAAGGTATCAGTAGTACTCTAGAAATAAATGTGTTTGTAGATGCAACTATAGAGGAAATAAAAGATTTTTCACACTATTTTCTTCTCTTCTGACTTACAAATTGATATCATCACCGAAAATTTACGTTTTTGAGAAACATCATACGAAAATATATATGAAAAGATGGAACAATTAAGTAATTTTTACAAACAAAAAGAAAAAATTAACTCGGCGGCAGTTGGCCATTCCCGGTGCCAGATACAGAAGAGGGGTGGGGGTTGAGGTGAGCGAAAAAGAATATTGGGCTGGGCTTTGCCGTCAAGATGTATAGATTACTAGCGTATTGTACACGCTGATTGGCTAAGGTAAATTTTAGGAGTTAAAGCCCCCTAGATCCCTTTTGCGCCGCCCCTGATTATATTTCCCCATTTGTGGTCAAATTTATGTTATTTTTGAAATGAAAATAAAATTATTGTGAAAAATCCCCATTCGTGGACTGCTCTCTTAAAATTACTTGGACATAGGAGATTGTCCATCAAGCATTATTTGAAGAAAACTATATAAATATAGAGGTAAACCGGATGTGTAGATTAGTCGTATTGAAGTGTAGGAAAGATCCAAGATGTCACGAATTACGCGAACGTAAAAGAAGAGAGATTAAAAACAGTGACAAAAGTTTCTTAATGCATTCTTCATATCGTATACCGACTTACAAGAATAGACGTAACTGAAATGAAATAATGCAATAACTCAATGTTCAAAGTTGGTCAAAACATGTAAAACATGTGTCTTTTCTCGAGAAACAGCTACTTTTTGATACGACATTACTTTTTATTTGTCAGCTTTACTTTGGGATAAATATGCTAATTGTTTCTTGTTGTTGTTTTTTTTTTTCAAAATATTAATCTCAAGACATTTAGTGCACAAAATCAAAATAATACTTCACGTTTAGTAGAATCATTATGTTCTGCTACATAGTTTTCAGGTAAATGTACTCCATTTTGGGTGTGTATTGAAAATACAGCCTGAGACTAATTATTCACTTTTAACTGATATACTTCAGAATAAATCAATAATTAGAAGTAACGTTACTTAACGTCTGGTAGTTTACGATAACCTAGTGATTTTGTGCTGTTGAAATATGTTCCAGACCTTGATCACTGTACTTTAGAATAAGTGTTATTTCTGCTATACAGTAAATGATTAAGTATTCACTACATGCAGGAACTCATCAAATCGTCAAAAAATATTTTCACCATCCTTTCTTGAGTTATGACATCAGTCTTATATTAATATTATTCGTAAATGGTAGAATTTTTCTAAAAGTATTGTTACATCTCCGTTTGTTAATTAATTTTCCGTAAATTCGTTCCGACGAAACTTTAGCGACACAAGTCCTTTCTTAAATAAAACTGTATTATTCTTTCCGAATACAACTTTACGATACACTTAATTTCAACAGTCGCTCTATAACAAACACTATAATTCACGTCTCACGTGGCTAACAATATTTTGTCCGCATACATTCAATTACTCATTACACTGTTGTCCCGTCACGTTGTGAGCGTCTTATATATATACCAGACTAACATATATCTAATAAATGCTAGGGCATTTTTGAAGGAACAGGATATTTCTAGAAATACGTGGCGTGATACTAGTCACGTGACCTCGCTGACGCAACAGTATTGTTACGTATCTGCTTGTTTGTTAATTTCCTGTAGAATTTTTTCCGAGGAACTTCAGCGATACAAGTTCTTTCTTGATTAAAACTAATTTATTATTTCTCGATACAAACTTTTAGTACACAGTAATTCCACTGTCAGTACGTTTCTCGTCACATTAAACTTAACAACTTTTATAAATCACAGCGATTCACAATCTCGATAACTTCGCTCTCTACGACTGCAAAACACACACTAGCTCGAAACAGAATCGTAAATTGCCTGAACATCACCGTGACTACTGTTCACTTTATCATACATTCATCATCGTTGGCTTTTCTCGCCAGGCTTATATTCTAACATAAAGGTGTCTCGAGCACACTCGAGCTTCCCCGATAATTCCAGAAACTAAGTCACGCATGCTTCCAGCGTCACGTGACTTCTGCTGTCATAGCAGTATATTACTGTAATTCCTAAATATATATATATATATATATATTTACTTGCATAATTGGAATTTTCAACTTGTGTGGCATCCAATGCACACGTGAGCAGGTCACAGATCCCTGAATTCAGGTATAATGGTCCTTAATTTGAACTACTTATTAAAGGAAAGGCAGCCAAGTCAGATAGAAAAAAAGTTTTATAAACCAACCGGCTGTCACTTCTACAACTCTGACAGTTGAAGGAACATATTGTATTCACATCTCTTCGCAGGGTGTGGCTTTAGACTCCAAATGTCCAAAGTAGTATTTCCGAGAGAAATAATTCGCTGCTTTTCTAACTTCCTGGAAGTTAAGAGCATCGGAGTCAATGATGAAGACACATACTCAATCCCAAGGTAGGTGTTCCAGATGAGGGAGTAGTTAGTCATACTGTTACATATCTTCTTGTTTGTTAATTTCTGGAATAAATTCTTTCCGAGGAACTTCAGCAATACAAGTCCTTTCTTGATTAAAATCAGTTTATTCTTTCTCGATACAAACTTTTAGTACACAGAACTTCTACAATCAGTACGTTTCTCGTCACTTCAAACTTAACAAGTGTTACGACAGCGGAAATCACGCGACGCTAGGAGCATGCGCGCTGGAGTTTCTAGA
>NW_013668296.1:7466-11883 GCF_000517525.1 Limulus polyphemus
TTCTCGAAGGATCATGAATTTGCCCGGCAACTCTAGTCTGATCGAGCTGCCAACTTTTAGTATATATAAGCCTGGCGAGAAAAACCAGCGCGATTGAAGAGACATAGATAGATCGGGCAGATAGATTGAAGAGATAGATAACTGAGTCAAGCGAACAGTAGGCACTGTAAGTAAAGTGTGTGAATCACTGTGATTTATAGCGTGTGTTTTAAAGGTTGTTAAGTTTAAAGTGACTGTGGAAATTCTGTCTACTAAAAAGTTGTATCAAAAAAAGTATAAACTAGCTTTACTTAAGAAAGGACTTGTATCGCCGAAGTTCTTCGGTAAGAATTTATACCGGAAATTAACAAACGAGCAGATACATAACACAACTTTTAACATACACGCTATAAATCACAGCGATTCACAATCTCGATAACTTCACACTTTACAAGTCCAAAACACACACTAGCTCGAAACTGAATCGTAAATTACCCGAAACTCACCGTAACTACTGTTCGCTTTATCATCCCCTGGTATTTTCTGCCAGGCTTATATACTAACAAAGAGGCATCTCCAAAATTTGCGGACTTCCCCGATAATTCGAGAAACTCAGTAACGCATGTGCCAGCTGTTGTAACTATACATTATTTATCACCTATCGAACTTCCGTGACTGTAAAATACTCAAATTTTCCTTCTGCTCACAGTCCGCAGACGATGTTGCTATCTGGAAGAGTGCCAATAACGTATAACATACAATCATTATTAAATGAAACAGAAATTTATTGTATTCAATGGAGAATCGAAATAAACGCACACAAAACACAAGTAATCAATCAAAACCACAATTAAATCTAAATAGGACTCTCGTTCAAGTAGCCACAATCATATATACGATTCCAAATTAACAGCACGTAAATAATATTGTTGCGACAGCGGAAGTCACGTGACGCTGCTGGCGCATTTGGCGCTGGTAGGGTACGTGATGTTTCTTCAATGATCGGGGAAGTCCGAGATGCCCTCTTCGTTAGTATATAAGCCTGGCAGAAAAAGGCAGCATATATGAATGAAGAGAGAGCAGTAATTACTTTGATTTCCTTTGAATAATTGAACTATATGCAAATATGGACTATTTGATACATCAACTCAACTTATATTAATATCTTAACCCAATCACAAAATGTAACTATATGTAAATATCGACTATTTATGATATCAACTTAACTTATATTAACATACTAACTCAAACAAAAAATGTAGCTATATCTAAATATGGACTATTTGTTGTATCAACTTAACTTATATTAATATCTAACCCAATCGAATGTGTTAATTATATGTAAATATCGACTATTTGTTACATCAGATTAACTTATATTAATATCCTAACCCAATCAAAAAATGGAACTATATGTAAATATGGACTACTTGTTACATCAACTTAACTTATGTTAATATCCTAACCCAATCGAATAATATAACTATGTGTAAATATCGATTATTGGTTACATAAACTTAATATCCTAACCCAATCGAATAATTTAACTATGTGTAAATATGGACTATTTGTTACATCAACTTAACTTATATCAATATCCTAACCCAGTTCAATAACTTCACTATATGTAAATATCGACTATTTGTTGCACAACTTAACTTATATCAATATCCTAACCCAATCAAAAAATGGAACTATATGTAAATATCGACTATTTGTTGCATCAGCTTAACTTATATTAATATCCTAACCCAATCGTATAAGTCAACCCAATCAAAAAATGGAACTATATGTAAATATGGACGATTTGTTGCATCAACTTAACTTATATTAATATCCTAACCCAATCGAATAAATTAACTATATGTAAATATCGACTATTTGTTACATCAACATAACTTATATTTATATCTTAAGCCAATCAAAAAATGGAACTATATGTAAATATGAACGATTTGTTGCATCAACTTAACTTATATTAATATCTTAACCCAATCAAAAATGGAACTATATGTAAATATGGACGATTTGTTGCATCAGCTTAACTTATATTAATATCTAACCCAATTGAATAAGTTAACTATATGTAAATATCGACTACTTGTTACATCGACTTAACTAATATTTATATACTAACCCAATCAAAATATGGAACTATATGTAAATATGGACGATTTGTTGCATCAACTTAACTTATATTAATATACTAACACACAATCAAAAAATGGAACTATATGTAAATATCGACTATTTGTTACATCAACGTAACTTATATTAATATCTTAACCCAATCAAAAAATAGAACTATATGTAAGTATGGATGATTTGTTGCATCAACTTAACTTATATTAATATCCTAACCCAATCGAATAATTTAACTATGTGTAAATATGGACGATTTGTTGTATCAACTTAACTTATAATAATATCCTAACCCAATCAAAAATGGAACTATATCTAAACATCGACTATTTGTCGCATCAACTTAACTTATATTAATATCCTAACCCAACTGAATAATTTAACTATATGTAAATATCGACTATTTGTTGCATCAATTTAACTTATATTAATATCCTATCCCAATCAAAAAATGGAACTATACATGTATGTAAATATCGACTATTTGTTTCTCCATTTTAACTTATATTGATATCCTAACCCAATCGAATAATTTAATTATGTGTAAATATCGTTTAAATTTTCAGTCTATTTAAAGCTTTAACATTAGATTGACCAGCTTATCCAAATGTTTGTAGACATTGTTTTTCATGTAATGGTAAATGACGATCTCAATCAGACCATCCCATGAATATTACACGAATATTACCAGTTATCACTGAGTGATAGAAAAAAAACCCCTAAAATCTCCGATAACCTTTGATTTTCAGTATAAAACACCCTTTAACCGAACTCTTAAATCATTTGATATATTGTTACGACAGCGGAAGTCGCGCGAAGCTGGGAGCATGCGCGCTGGAGTTTCTAGAAGGATCGTGACTTAGCGGGCAATCTCACTGATGTCCAAGCGTTTCCTAGACGCCCATTTTTTTAGTATATAAGCCGGAGGTAGATTGAAGAGAAGTAATCGAGTCAAGCGAGCAGTAGGCACCGTAAGTAAACTGTGTGAATCGCTGTGAATTATAGCGTGTGTTTTTAAAAGTAGTTAAGTTTAAAGTGACTTTGGAAATTAAGTGCATTACAAAGTTTGTAACGAGAAAGAATAAACTAGTTTTAATTAAGAAACAACTCGTATCGCTGAAATTTCTAGGAGAGAATTTTTACGAGAAATTATCAAACAAGCAGATGCTAAAAAATTGGTGTCAGAGAGTGGGACAGAAAAGAAGAAAAAAAGATCGAAACGAGAAGTGGCAAATCAAACTACAGCTTAGCAGATTTGATGGCAGCAATACAATAACAGCAAAAGAAAAAAAAGAACGAGAAAAGAAACAAGAAGAGAGACAGCAACAGTGGCAAGAAAACCTGCAACACTGGCAGCTCGAACAGCAAAATAAACAAGCGAAACTACAACAGTTGTTGGAGGAAAAAGAAAAGAAACAAGAAGAGAGATTGCAGCAGTTGTTCGAGGAAAAAGAAAAGAAACAAGAAGAGAGGCTACAGAAGTGATTGTAGGAGAAAGAAAGTAAACAAGAGACACTACAGCAGTGGTTGGAGGAGAAAGAAAATGAACAAGAAGAGAGACTACAGCAGTGGTTGGAGGAGAAAGAAAATGAACAAGAAGAGAGACTACAGCAGTGGTTGGAGGAGAAAGAAAATAAACAAGAAGAATGACAAAAGAAACAAGAAGAAAGTATCCTACAATTGAGAAAAAGCCAGCATACACAAATGGAAAATATTAATAAATTTCAAAATGAATTAAATACAATAAAGGACGATTTCCTGTCCTTTACACAGGGAGGATATATTAACCATGGACATAATCAGCCCCAGACAAAAGGAAGCCCTTCCAGACCCCGCACCTAAACCATAATGCAGACATCTTCAGTCCTGCAAAAAGTCACATTCCAGTCACGATTGTCAGCAATAGGGGTGATCCAGTATGAAGGAAGCCACAGGAATTCGATGGAAAGGCACCATGGAAAGCATATAGAGCACAATTTGAGCTACTGGCAGAAATGAATGGATGGACAGAGGAGCAGAAAGCATTGTACCTCGCAACGACCCTGAAGGGACAACCACTGGAAATACTTGGACAGTTGTCAGCAAACGACAGGCACACCTATAGAGCACTGGTAGCTGCTCTAGAACTCAGGTATGGAACCCAAAATCAGTCCGAAGTATACAGAGCTAGGTTTAGGACTAGAGTCCGTGCTAAAGGAGAAAGCCTGCAAGAGCTGGCACAGGATTTGGAAAGTATGGCGCACAATGCCTACCCAACTGCACCACCCAATATCCTCAAGTTGTTGCTGAGGAATCA
>NW_013668296.1:12858-25992 GCF_000517525.1 Limulus polyphemus
AGAAAACTACAATTGGACACTTGGACAAGAATTGGCAAAGTTTTGTAATAGCTGCCAAGATGACTGGGATGCCTTACTCACTCCACTGTTGATGGCCTATAGAACAGCAGAGCATGAAGCCACTGGATACACTCCAACAAAGTTGATTTTTAGTCGAGAACTTCGTTTGCCAGTGGACCTGATAACCTTACGCCCACCCTTTCAAGAGTTGCCTGAAAATCTATCAGAGTTCGTGAAAGTGTTATCTGAAAGGATGGATGATATTCACCATCAAGTGCATTCAAACTTGAAAAGTCTGCTGATTCCATGAAGCTATGTTATGATAAGAGATCTGCTGAAGTCAGCTTTGTACCAGGAGACAAGGTGTGGTTGTATAATCCCAGGAAGACCAAAGGGAAGTCTCCTAAGTTGTCTTCTCCATGGGAAGGCCCATATGACATAGTGGATCGTCTCTCAGACGTGACTTTTCGAATAAAATGTGGTTGGCGAGGTAAGCCAAAGGTGGCGCATGCCAACAGGCTTTGGCATTATGACGGTCCTGGATATTTCAGTTGGAACAAAGTGAACAATGGAACAAATGATGCTGCTGAAGACGTGTCACCTGAAAAAGCCACTGTCGAAGAAGAAACTCTTCCCGGTTTTGAGAAGTGAAACAGTGAAGCCCTTAATGAAGTTACTACTACTGATATGACTATTACCGATAATAGGACAATTCCTGATGGAGCAGATGAACCCCACGTAAAGCAGAAGTCAACGAGATGGAGACTAGTGCGGAAGAAGATACATCCCGTAAAATTAAGAGACTTTGTTGAATTTTAATTTTGCGTTTGTAAATTTTGTACATTTAGTTAAGTTATTGTTAATTATCTATTGGTTTAATGTGAGTGGCTATTGTTTGAGACGAACAATACTAAGGAGGGGGCAGTGTTACGACAGCGGAAGTCACATGACGCTGGTAACACGTCATGAGATTCTCGAAGGATCTTGACTTTTCTTGGCAACTCTAGTCTTTTGTAGGCGCCCAATTTTATTGTATATAAGTCCGGAAAATAAAGCGGAGATAGATAGCAGATAGAGAGATATAGAGACAGATAATTAAGTCAAGCGAGCGGTAGTGACCTTAAGTAAAGTGCATGAATCGTTGTGAATTATAGCGTGTGTTTAAGTTAAAGTGACAGTGGAAATTCTGTGTATTGCAAAGTTATAGTTTTATTCAAGAAAGGACTTGTATCGCTGAAGTTCCTCGGGAAGAATTTATACCGGAAATTAACAAACGACCAGATACACAACGCTATGTTATTATAACACAATAAAGAGTCGTTAGGTTAATCAGGGAGTGAGTTGAAAGATAGTCGAGGATATAGTTAAGAGTATTAGAGTGATTTCTAGAGTGAACCAGTAGGTGAGTTGACTATCTTCCATCGCTGGTATATTTTACGTTGTTTCTAACGTAGGCCTACAGTAATTTATGCTAGTGTACAAATATTCAATTTTAAATAAACAATAAAGTAAGAAATAAAATGATTTACTATATTTATGTGGAATGGACATTACATTATTTCCATCAGATAACATAAAAGAACTCGCCAAAGACAGAACTAAGCTACTAGAGTATAACCAAAATCAAAATGTTAAGATGGCAGCTAAAGTTTATATGTATGTTAATTTGGTGCATTATTCCTTTAAAACATGCATCTAGAAAACAATCTCCTGAGGACAACTCTAATAGTTATAGTTTAGTAACTGTAGTTTAGAAGATGGTACAGTCAAGATGGACCAATAGGTCTTATGTTGTCCCAAAACATTATGGTTAGTTAACACAACTTTTGTTTACCGCAGATATATGATCTGAAATAAATAATTTTTATCTAGTGTGATTGTGCGTTTGCATTGTTGACATTATTTTATTTTTTGTTGTAACATTTATAATTCTCGTTCAATCGTAGCTTTTAGTAGTTTATATGATGTTTAGCATTTTTCTGTTATTTTTATTTTTCCATCCAAACCCTTTCGTAACAAGCAGTAACTAATCTTCGTTGAAATTATCAGATTTGGTAACTATGGCTGAGAATTCAGAAGGTTTGGAAATAGACGTCGAGGATGTTGAAGAAAAGAAACATTTTCAACGTATAGTAAATGCTTTTAGATGCTACAGGTAGAAAAATTTGTGTAAATCTGACACTGTGCAATAATTAATTCAGGCCTGAGCTTTGTGTAGCATATAATTCATGTTCAATGTAACATTGTAACTTTAAGGTGACACAGACACCACACATGAAGCACGAAAGCCTAGAGTTTAAAATATAATTATAAACTAGTTTTCAAGACTGGCTAAAAAAAATCTATTATTTGTTTTCTTTCACGGCAGTGAAGTAACATTTTAAATGCTATACTTTAGTACTAGTATTAATAATCTGCTCTAGTTGTAATAATATTAATACTTAGGATGATGAGCATGGTATTTTAAATCTTATTTTTAATTTTAGAAAAACAAAACAGTCGTAAAAAGGATTTGATGAAGTGAAGTATTCAGCTTGGAAATAAAGGTTTACAGACAATGTTTTGTGTATATGTTAAGTTACTCTGGAAAAAATAAAAATGGATTTAATTTTTTCTAGGAAACAAGGTGGAATAGTTTTAATTTTATGTAATTACAAAGTTTTCATGCTTCGGCTTTATTGTACATCACTGTAAAATACTTTTGAGGTGATATTTGGATCAAAACTTTAAAAGATTCAGTGGAATTTTATCAAGGATTTATACATAGACTACACCCTCCTACTAATTATAAACATTGATGTGATATTTGGATTAAAACTTTAAAAGATTCAGTGGGATTTCATCAAAGATTTATACATAGACTACAACCTCCTACTAATAATAAACTTCATTTATAATCATATTTTTAGTACTTTTTGTTTTGGTAATAATACTTATATTACTAGTAGCAGGCTTGCCATTGAGTTTGTAACTGTAAGGCTATCACTGCTAATAAGTTTGTTTGATCATAAATGGTTTCATTATCTGTTTTCACTGGTTTTAGTCTGATGATTTCATTAGGTACATTTGTCCCTAAAATTTTCAAGTTGTATCAATTGATATATAAATTTTCCTTGTATTTCTTGTTTTTTAATTGATGATTTGACCTTTAGAAAAATAATAATTTATTCACAATCATTGGACATTTCGTAGATGTCTGAACAGTAATCACAAACTTGTTTTCTTAAGACCGTAGTTGGTAGTTTTTATTAGGGTATGACTGTGTGTCATCTTGACACTTATTAGTTTGAACTCTCTGACCAAACACTTGAAACTATAAAAAGGGATTTTGGCTTTCAACAGCAATTTGTCAGTGATATAATGCTCTCACAGTAGTTTATTTCATAGTCTTTCAAATACAATTGTTGTATATAATCATTCACACTCTAGGCTTGAAATTAGTTTTTGTTGTTGTTTTTTTACCATTGTTAAATGTTTGCCAGCAAAAAACCCACTGACAAAAGAAAAACAAAACAAATGAATCATGAGTAATGGGTTGCAGATATAGCATGAAAGTTGAGAACAGTAAGGGCTATGTTGGTCAACCCAATCCACTAAAGAAAACTAAAGTCATTTGTTATCATTCAAATATTTTTCAGCTGACATGAATTTCCAGGAAAAGTGGTGTGTTTGATTTCATGTTTATGGACACCCTCTCAAATTGAAAATTATGTTTATTACAATATCACCTAACATGAAATGAAAAATATATAATAAAAAACTGAAACACCATTGGAACATGCTGTTTCTAATTCACTTACTGTTTCAATCATTAGGAATTATATGGAACAGGTGTGAAAATGAATGGCAACAAGATACCAGAAAAGGTTTATCAATGTAGTTTTTTGGGGAAATTTCATCCCTGCAGCCAGCTTTTATAATAATTTTAACTATTTTATACAACTAGTATGAATATTCATGATCATGCCTGAATTATCAATTTGTAAAAAAATCCCAGTGTTCCTTGATGGTCACTAGGTGAACATTAGATTCCAGTAGAGGTAGGTGATTGACTCGACATTATAATTTTCTTATGGTTGAAAGGGTCAACATGTTTGGTGGCACCAGGTATCAAATTTGTTTTGCTCAATTCACGAGGCAACTTCCACTGGTCTAGCCTGGGGCATTATAATGTGATGGTCCTATTTCTTGGTAAAAAGAGTAGTCCAAGATTTGACAGTTGCCACATTTCTGGCTGGGAGTTCAAAATAAGGGATGATAGCAGATAGACTTAGTAGCCATAACTCAAACAAACGTTTTTAGTACTATTAGTACTACTTCCATGATGTGATGTTGTGCATATGTTATGTTTGTACACAAGTTATGAATGTAAGGATGTGGCCATTGGTTAAATAACTAGCCATTGTGATTCATGTTTACTTTGTTTGGACTAAACAATAGTGTAGCTTTAACCTAATATATTATGTGTTTATTACATGCTACATAACCAGCTTTATATTCATTAGAGAATGTAAAAAGTTATATACTAGGAAAAGTCATATTTAGATAGCTGAATACTTATCTCTAATCTGAACAAAGAGAAGTACACTTTTTATTTATTATTATTTGGTAACCATTATAACATATATTAAAGACACTTGCAGCTTTGTTTAAATCTTTTAACTATGCATACTTTTTGTTTGACAAACAAATCCAACCTACTTCTGTAAAAAATAATACTGATGTAAGTAATGTCTTGTTTTGCATACTGTATAGCTATACCTAAAGCTCAATTAATTTAGATTGATTTTCAGTAAACTATTTTTAAATAATGTTTATAACAAAAAAGAAAAAAATCTGTCATTTTCTTGTCAAAAATATTATATAGGCTCTTTGAGATTAATAATATAAATATTTCAATATTTTGTATTCTTAGGATTAGTAAAAAAACAGTTATTCTGCAACTTGTGTATTTATTATATGATGATGCTTAAGATTTTCTATGTGATGTGTTATGTATCTTATATATGAAAACTACATTTGATATAATATAAAATATAAATAAATTGAGATAAATTTATAAATAATTAACATTAATAATCCAAAATAAAGAATGATCTTATATAATTTTTAAAACGGTAAGTATTTTAATCTATAACATAAATATTATGTTATTTTCTTGTAAATTATGTTTGTTTAGGTCTTCCTTTTTTCTGGATTTAAACTGAGCCCCCTCTTAAAAAGAATCCTGCTTGTTTGCAAGACTATGATAACTTAAGATTGCTTTGAAAAGAAGTTACAGCAAGTTAAAATTCATTATTCCTTATTCACCCAAAGAAAATGTTAATTACTGAATAACTTTTTCACTTCACTGTGTTTGTCAGAATTTAATAAGTGGGCTAATAATGTTCTAACAGTATATAACTTCTGATATGATCTTAACTCTACCCATGTAATAGCTTGTCCCTCAGTGGCACAGTGGTATGTCTGCAGACTTACAATGCTAGAAACTGGGTTTCAATACCCGTGGTGGGCAGAGCACAGATAGCCCATTGTGTAGCTTTGTGCTTAATTTCAAACAAACAAACATAATAGCTTTTCTTGTTCAGTGCTGCCCTCTATATGCAAAATTATTTTGCATGCCTCAAGTCTTGAAACTCCCACCTACCCCACAATCAACGTGGTTCATTGCATCTTCATATGTAAATTATCATGAGACAACCCTACATCAATAGGAGTGCAACATACCCTCCTGATGCTTGTAACTCCCTCTATTCGATTCCACCTAACCATCACTTTTCGTTAGGCAGTTGTCTAGTGCAGGCATTTTGAATTTGTGCTGATTTTGCATGATAATTTCTTTCATTTTGGGAAGTAGTGCTTTAATGTTTCTACTATTTTTTTTCTACACTTTGTTCACTGTAGTTTATAGCTAAGTAAACTTACCTTTATTTTGTTTTTATTTTTCTATTTTTCTCAGTTATTGACTTGTTCAGGGACGATTATGAATACAGAATTTTGTGTCATGACTTCAACCTCTGTTCCTACTACTTTGGGTGTCATGACACAGGTATCAGGAATGGAGGTCTCAGCTGCGGATTTTTTGGCCATCAATCATCGGGAGATTGACCTTCCATTGAGTTGACCCTCATCTCCTGACAATATGTAGGCTCCTCCTTTCCCTGTAGAACTTGTTCATTACAAAGAGGATTTTTACATTTTATATGTATCTCCAGTTTCATATGATCCTGTCTCTTCATTGTTACCTGTTGTCCCATCGTTCGATTACCTTGTCTTCCCTCCTTCTCCCAATATCAGGGTACATGCTGAGCATTTCGTTTCTCAATTGAGGGCTGGTGCCAGCATGCCTTGTCCACCATGGGCTTCTGATCATTATGCATTGCCTTACTGTCAGGCCAATCATCCTTTTCTCGACTCCCATCAGCTAGAGTTACTTTTGCCTGTGTGAGGAGCAGATCCTGATAATCCTATATGTTTATCCCAATATCAGTTTTCCTGCCTTTGTCTTACTCTTACATCTCTCCTATGGTACCTTCCATACACTTCCTTTCTGAGGCTCTCATCCAATCTCCTTAGGGGTTTTTGGAGGATAACCATTCCCTCATTTCCTCCACGTTGGTGTGATTGTCCTCCTCTATCCTATCCCTTCACACATGGTTTCTTTGCTGTTGGGATCTCCTTGGTAGGGATGCTGTTTTGTCTCATGTTTGTCTACTTTTCACATATATTCGTGACCTGAGGATGATTCCCTTTCTCCGTAGGTCTATTTTTGGAAACATTTCTGAATCTTTGGAGTCGGGTAAAATCTGTAAGGCAGCACTCAACCCTTTGTTTTTTATTGCAGTTTTATCTCAGTCTGCTCCTATACCATCCTCTTTACCTGTTTCCTGTCCTTCACCCTCCCATCCTTTGCCTGTTCCTTCCTCTAGTGGTCTGTTGGTTTGTTGTTTGATTTATCTTCATATTCATATAATCATATTCATCATCACAAACAGTTCTGGTGACTATCTAGTGGCTTTTGTTCCAGTAGGGGTGCATTTGTCCTATTTTGTTCACCTGTACTGGAAGCTGACTCCTGACCTGTGGGTGATCAAGATTTTTTCAGGCAGACTTTTGCTTCAATTCCTCTCCCCACCTCCATTGTTTCCAGTATCCTTCCCATTACCTCAGGATCCTGCTACCAGTCAGCATCTAATCAAGGCTGTTCAGACTCTTCTTTCACAATGTGCTATAGTCTGTCGGTCTTCCCTTCTCAGGTTTTTACTCCAAGCTTTTTGTCATCCCCAAGAAGACCAGGAACTGGCAACCTGAGATTGATTTGTCCCACCTCAACCAATTTTTGGATCTTCTCAGCTTTACCATGGAATCTTTTTTCACCCTTTGGAGTGCTTTTCTTCAGGTCTGTAGATGATCAAAGTAGATGTCTTGGATGCTTACTTGTATATTTCCATTTCTCATCAGTCCAGATGCTATCTTTGGTTTGTCCACAATGGGTTTTTGTTTCAATTTCATGCTTTACCATTTGGGCTTGCTTCAGCAGCAGATGTGTTTTGTCAAGTGGTCAAAGCTCTTGACTGACTTATGCATACTCAGTGGTTGCACTTCCATCACTACACAGAGGACTGGCTTCTGTTAGCTCCTTTCAAACTGGTGTGTTCTCAACACACTCATCTGCTAGTGACAGAAGCAGCTCGTGTGAGTTGGATTCTCAAGATGGAGAAGTCTTTTCTGATTACACATGGGTGTGTTTTGCAACACTTATCTCAGTCAGGCCCAACCTTCTCCATTTTGTTTGCATTTGATGGAGCTTTCATTTCCTCATGCCCCTTCCTCTCTCTCTCTCTTTCTGCATGCAAGGTTATATCGCTTTTGGGGACATGAGCATCCATGGAAGCTGTTATCCCCTTAGGTTGTGCACATATTCTCTTCAGTGGACATTACATAACCCAAGAAATCTTTCTTGTGATCCCTTGGACTTCCTTATTACTCTTCTTCCTTCCATTCTTGATGATCCCTATTGGTGGTTGTACAAGGAAAACATTATGGTAGGGGTACAGCTTGCTCCTCCATGTCTGGATTTGGATCTGTTCTCCAATGCTACTCTCTGGGGATGGGAGAGCATCAGTCAATCAACAGGAGACTTCTGGAGCATGGTCTCAGATAGAACAGTCATACCATATCAACATCTTAGAGCCTTCTGGCAGTATGGCATGCTTTGGATCATTTTCTTTGTATTGTATAGAACAAACTCATCATGATCCATTCCACTGTTGTCTCCTCTATCAATCACTGAGGAGACACCCACTCTCATTTGCTTTCTGGTCAAATGTTGGAACTCCTTTTATGGGCCCATACACTGCAGGTACATCTCATAGTGCATTATGTTCTAAGTGCTTTCAACCTCGTGGCAGATTGGCCCACTTGACTCAGTCAGATTTACCCCACAAAGTAGTCTCTCAACCCTTAAGTTTTCCTGCGGCTTTTCATTCAGTGGGGTATTCCTCATCTGAATGCTTTTGCCACTTCTCTCAACACCATTGGATGCTTTCAGTCAGGACTGAACAAACTGGTACCTTTATGCCTACCAGGGATCAAAATATTACATTTCCACATTTCTGAAGGATTTAACTTTGCTTGAGGAATTTCACCTTTTTTGTTGGCTTTCCCGATCTGGGGGGTGCATGGTCCATCCATATTCCTTTAGTTATGACCAATGAAAGTGAACATATTGCATGGATTAAATGAAAAAAGAATTCATGAGGAAATGGAATTTTACATGAGAAAATGTAATCTTCCTGACAGCTGTCCCTCGAGTGAATTTAATTTTATTTCATTACTTCTATCCTTGCGTATCCTCCTATCTGGCTTTTTCCCAGGGTGATTTTGATCATCCATTCCACTCCATGTCAGGTCCTTCTGATTGCTCCTTACTGTACAGCACAAGCTTGGTTTCCTCTTCTCCTTTAGCTTCAAACTGTGCGTCATTACCTCTTCCTCTCACTGCATCCTTCCTCTGTCAACCTTGGTCATCAGTCCTTCATCCTGCCTTTCACACCTTCTGACTTCATGGCTGATATTTATCTGGTCCGTTGCGATAAGATCTGGATTGTCCATATATGTCGCTTCCTTTTTAGCCATTTACTCGCACTTCCTCCCTTGCAATTTATAAATGTAAGTTGAACATCTTCTGCTGTTGGTCTTTAAGCTGTGGGGTTCCCCTTTTAGGCCTACTGTTTAACTCCATATGAATTTTCTTACCTGGCTGTTCTATTCTGGGGCTTCTGTCTCTTCCAATGCAGGTTATCGAGCAGCCTTGTCCAATACTTTGTTTTTTTTCTCCTACTATCTCCCTTTTATTGCATTCATTCCAGATTCATTGATCTCCTCATCAGGTGGTTCTTTCAAATTGAAATGTCAATATTGTTCTTCACTCTCTTACACTCCATCCATATGAACCTTCAACTGTCTGTACCTTGTATCACCTATCTCTTAAGACTTATTTCATACTCCTTTTAGCCTGTGGCTGTTATCAATATGATGTTTTTGCCATTGACATTTTATATCCTCTGTTCCATTCTACATATGTTCTTCTTTATCCAGATCAATTTTCCTGCCCAAAACTTCAGCAACTTATGAGGGAAATTCTTCATTCATGCCAATCTGGATAGAGTTTTATGTCCCTTCCGTGCTCTTTGTTGTTAGGTAGTCAACATACCTCCTTCTGTGGTTCCCAACCCTGCCTTTTTATTCCCTGGAATCTTTTCTCATTACGTGACCTTTCTCCTTCTACCCTTACAGGTTGTGTGCATCAGCTTATTAGACTGGCATATTCCTCTATCTCCTTCTTCCCACAATTTGTTCCAGGTGTTGTCACATCAGATATGGCACCTTACATTTTCACTGGCATCTCACCTCCATTATCCATTGGAGGAAACTCTTCAGTTGGGCATGTGGTCCACACCTTATAGGTTCCTCTCCCACAACCTTCATCGGGTAGCTGTTTCTTCTTCATTGAGGTATCACCTTCCACCAGTTTTCATCCTTCAAACATTGGTTCGACTGAGACTTGGTGATTTACCTTTTTCTTATATGTTACTTTTGCTTAGAGGCATGTCCCTTTTAGGTCTAGGATCCCACTCAGTGTCGAGCATTGCCTATCCAGATGTGCTACTTATCTATCCATCCCAAAAATTATGCACTGTACAGCTGACCATAAACCATACAGGAGTATGTTATCTGCTGTCTAGTGACTCGGTCACTCCACCTCTGTGTGGTGGGTCCCAGAGGTTGATATTGTATGGTCTAGGCTCTGCTCATCCTGTGGACTGAGGTTGCTCATGACATCAGCTGGTGATATATGTGCTCCAGCCTCTGTGTGGTCCTATTTGGAGGATGATGATGTGCGGTTACACCCTGCGACTGCTAGTGATTCCTCGTGATGGAGTTGGGCCCAAGAGGATAATTTTGCACAGGGTAGTGTAGCAAGGCTTGTAGATGGGGATTACTGCACATTCTTGCTGTCCTTTTGATTGAATATATCAGGGGAGGTCTCTTTTTCAAAATAGTGTTTTCTGGCCACCCATTGCACTGTCTCCGGTGTCAACATTTCTCTGGACTCTCCACCACATTTCTACCCCAATGTTCTTCTAGTGGAATAGGAGAGTCCTTGTCATGTTCCGCTAAGTGAAGGACCATGGAGGCAACCTCTTGAATGTACTCAATTCCAACAGTAGAGAGTAGGGTGGTGGTGGTGTTCTGTCAGTGTAGATGGTGTAGATCCTACACATCCATGCAGTGGAGCCCAGCGTTCGATGTTCACTTCCGTGTACTGTAGCTTCTGTGCAATCCTATCTGGGAGATGATGTTGTGCATGAATCACAATTGTATATTACATTGCAGTTCACCCCTCTGATTGTGATCCCTCATTCTACCATTGACTGGATGTCAGTTTCCAGTGCATGGTTCTGGATTCAAGCAGGAACAGTCAACTTAAGTTCTAACCCATGTGTTGGTCGTGATTCTTCATCCTACCTTGATCACGGGTTTTGTCTTATGAGCTCCACTTCTGTACATTGGGTCCCGGAGGTTGATGTTGCATGGATCCGGTTCGATCTGCCCCAGCTCTGTAGTTGCTCAGGGTGCTGGCCATGCACCCATGCCTTCAGCTTTCATGCAGTCCTATCTGAAGGATGATGTTGCATGGGGAAAATGGCGCTTCACCTCTGTGAGGTTCATTACCAGAGGCAAATGTTGCATAGAGGGGAACCAGTCCAATTGGTTTTGGATTTTAAGTGCACCATCACACTGGCACATCCCTTCCTATTACTGTTCGGATATTGGATTACCAGGTGGCTGGTGTTAGCTGTGGATTTGCACACATGTGCCCTGTTTAGTCAAGTGGTATGGAGTTTTTCTCCTTCCATTCTGCTCAACTTGAGGTGAAGCCAGTGTGGACCTCCTCCTACCATGGGTCAGAATATGTATGCCTGATTCTGCATGGTTTGTAACTGGAGCTGAACTACTGACTATGTTCTGATGTGCCCTCTTGGCTAGAGGGAAGGCAACTGTCTGCTAGCATGAATGTCAAGAATTCCTGTCTTTTTTTTACACCACCAGTGTGTTTTAGTACTTACAGATACTTTAACTGTGGTGAAGTATATCAACAGACAGGGTAAGACTCAATCTCACAACCTTTGTTTATTGCAGTTTTCTCTACATTAATTGCTAAATTCACAATTTTGAGCTGGTATTTCTTTTAATGTGCTAATGGTTCTTCCTGCTTATGCTTGATGAATTCTTGAAAGCAGTGCATCATCTTTGGATGCTTTACTGGTTTTCGGTTCAGAGTCCAGCCTCAAGTGGAGGATATTTTGAGCATGTTTTTCTTTATGCCTACACTCTTGTTCATCATCTTTGTCAGGTATTGGCCAAGATCAGTAGGTCCCATTTTCAAGTTCTTGTTGCCACATGCTTGTCTGCTTATCGGGGTTTCCACTCCTGTACCATTATTTTTAGGTAAATCTTTCATAATGACACTTGACACATACAACTTTCTGTAAGTGGTCCTTTGTTAGTGAATATAGCTTCTATTCAAGAGTAGGTCAAATGTTGTCACATTTATTTCCCTAGCTGTATGCCAGTCTAGTTGATCTTTTCCTTTGGAATTGGTACCCGCAGAAATTGGTTTCTTCTTCTTAACTTCTTATGATATGAACTGGAAATAATTCCTGACTTGAGAGGGGGGCAAATGTAAAAAAACACAGAGTCAATTATATTGGACCAAGTACATTAAGTGTCCAATCGAAATCTTTGTTTTAATGTTGTGTACCTAATAAAAGTAAAATATATTGAGTGGATGTGTATAAGGTAAAAGTGTCTTAATTTCATGCATCAGTTTGAAATCTTAAGTTCTCCTTGGATTTTAGAGCAAAAAATAATGCATATCTAAGTTATTTGATAAGGCATTGTTGCAAATATTACTTATGTGATTGAAATATTATTGCCAATTATAATACTACTGTAAGCAGTATGAAAGAAAAGTATATTTATAAGTATAAAAACATGCTTATTTTAGGTTTTGCACAACCTAAGTTGCTTAACATAGACAAAGAAGCATCAATATTTTTACCAGAAATATTCAAACAAATTTCAAAAATTTAATAACTTGAGGGTTCATCAGAATGGAATAGGATACATCATACCATAGATGTTATAATGTATATAATGTGTAATAGCGTATTGTTAAGCAGTGTAACAAAAACAAAATCACCATGACCAGACATGTTTTTTTCCCTCAAGGTTCTAAAGATGGTCAAAGATTAGATATGCTGTGAGATGGTGAATTCTGCTTTTATTTTGCTATAGTTTCATTTACAGATTCATTTACTATTCTTCATATCTTTCAGTTCAACTATGAATTTTTAGTTGTATTAAAGTGCAAAGTCACCTTCCAGCTAGATCATATTAAATTTGAGTATGTTTGTATTGTGGAACTGATACAAGTTTCCCTAGCAGTGATGTTCAGATATTAATGTTGTAAAAGATTATGTAAACTAGATAGTCACATGAGATGTAACATCATGGTCTAACCACCAAATAAAAACCCCCACATTGATCTTCATAAATTTTCATAAC
>NW_013668296.1:26992-33748 GCF_000517525.1 Limulus polyphemus
GACTGCTTTGGTGGTGTCTGTATATATATATATATATATATTATATCTTCCAGGCCATTTTGAGCTTGAACAAAAAAAAAATGTTAGCACCAGGAATGTGCCTGCTGTCACATCTGGGTTGTGTAAACTGTCTTTAGATCCATTTCACTGTATCTTAGTGTAGGATCTATTTCCAGATGACAATGATCCACACACCTAGTCAGTGTTCTCCCCCCCCCCTCCCAGTTTCTTCTGTTGGAGTACAAGATAACCCTTGATTCCCCAGTTTCAAGTTGTTGGTGAAGCTTATATCAAGTTTCTTATTGGATGGTATAAACTCGCTTTTGTAGGACTGAGCAAACACATCCCTAATTTGAGAGTAGGGCTCATTCTTGATGAGACAAACTAAATGCACTGGAAATGGGAAGGAGGGGTGGGAGAGAGTTATCTATATGAATTACATTTTCAGGTAAGGGAAATGTTAACTTACATTGTACAAATTTAAATGATGGGCAGGGTTATGGTTATTTCCAATTACCATATTGCTTTTGGTGTTTAAATTAGAGTTATATAATAAAGGTCAAATTTCAATTAGATACATTTTATAAACAAAAACAGACTTTTTGAGATGTCATTTCTTTTTTATATTTTTATTGTTGCAGGGGTTTTCTTTCAGAACCTTTTCTGTGCAGAGAACAGGAAGGATTTTATTTTGTGACTGATTCGACACAGTACATTTCCAATGCTGAAGGTGCAGTGTCTATAAATATGGTCTTATTGTATTCCCCAAGATATTTTTACAAGTATATCTAAAATGGTGCAGTTTTAAGGGTAGCTTTTAAATGCTAGAAATCATCAACTAAAGATAAAACCCTGTAACTTGCAACAACTGGGGGAAGGTTATTGGATAAACTTCCATCCTGCCCAATGGAAAGAAAATCCCTGTATTGTAATCTTATAGACACTAATTTCGCTTATGTTGTTGACTTTATTATTCAGACTTCACTCACTTGTTCGACTCTGCAAAACATTAAAATACACTAACAGTCTACCAGAATCCCATCAGGCCGTCTTGAAAAATTACAAACAACACCTTGAAAAAGTGCGAGTGTCCATAGAGCACAACTTTGAGATCTTCAAACTCATCATTCGAGATGTTGCTCATATGTTTGAAAATGCAGATCATTCTAATGACATGGTAAGTGTTGTTGTTCCAATAAGAATTAATATTCAATTCTTTAACTGGATAATACATTGTAGCTTTTCCTAAAACGTTTTTCATGTAAGATAATTTTTATACAACATTCTGGAATGTTTTAGAAACATTTTCATTCTGTTTTATCTTAAAATAAAGTAAATTATTTAAAGGAAAGTACTTTATACAAACCATTCTTAATGTGGATTTTTGTATATCATGGAACATGCGTAATCAAATTAATGGGTTAAATGCATTCTGGAATTTCTCCCTAATGGAAGAGATTGTCACTCTCAAGAGATTAGCTCTTTCAATCAAATTATTTTTGTTTTTGAAATCACAGAACTATCCTCTTTCTTCCATTTGTTTTGCATATAAATATTCTGAGGTTTGACCTGCATATCTTGTAAGCTGTAAGTTAGTGGTATGATGGGCTTTCTCTCAAATAGGAAGTCTTTTGTCTAATACTAGTCAGTCCCACCTTTTTTCTTTTTCTTAAAAACCTAATTACTTTTTCTCCTTGTTATTTGGTTTTATCTATACCTGTCAACAATTTAGTTTTTATGATTTTTCCATCCATTCATACTCCTTATAGCTAGGAAGGAAGCATGAATAGTAGAGCCACAGCAACAATTCTAAACATCATATGTTATCAAAGATTCCTTTTCTTTCACTCGTGAATTTTTTCAATTTTTGGTCACTGACCAATATATTATGGCAAGCTTTGACACTGATCTCTTTACTAACATTCCTTTAGAATAAACCATACAAATCTGTTTTAACCAACTGTTTCCCAGTAACAATAGCCTGAGGGCTGGATGGAACTAACAGCAACTTGCACAACTACTAAACCTAGCTTTGATAAAAAACCACTTTGTCTTTAATGGTTAGTTGTGTGACCAGATAGACGGCACTGCAATGAGTTCATCACTAGGACCTTTTCTAGCTAATATCTTTCTTTGTCATCATGAACACGTGGCTGAACTAGTGTGACGTTACAATCATGCTCTACAAAAGGTATGTAGATGATACATTCTTACTCTATCATAACCATGAACACATTAACAAATTCCTTAACTCCCTTAAACTCTTCAAACCCTAATATCATAGAGTCGATAGCTAAGATATACAATAGGCATAAAACAAATATGAATACTAAAAACTCAACTTTGACAGAGATTTTTACTTTAAAAGATGATTGCCACTCGCCTTCATTTGTTGCTCTACTCAACAAGCCAAAAAACAAGGTAAGATACCAGACCAGAAAGTGACATGACCAACCCACTAAATTGTTCATCTTTCTTCCTCTTGTTTCTATCAAGACTACAACTATTTTATCACTAATGTCAGTTTAAATCTAAATCCACTGTGAGCAATGCACGATGTCATTGACTAGTTGTAATAACTAGTAGTAATTGAAAAAAAAAATCATAATTCTAGTGTAAATGATGTTATCATAACCCCTTGAAGTTAGCTTTTTTACAGAAATATGAAGTTCCTTTAAAAAGCGTAAGTACAGGGTGAAACAGAAATTACCAGCCAATAATAGATAAACATTGGATGATTGTAACATGTAGAATACTCAATGCTTTGTATACTATACAATCAATATCTTTAGGGAGCCAACCTCTATATTATGTATGAAGTGAAGGAGTAAAAAAAAAAATCAATATACATAATATTAAATTTTATTACACACATTTATAGAATACGCTCATTTTCAGTCAGGGGAAACATCTCCCAAATCATGTAATAAAGTACATTTTGTTAATGTAAAATGATGTAGGGATGGCAATGCCAAAAAGAATGCAAACAAGGGTTTAGGGATGACACAGCTACACATAGATCGACTTTACACGACTTTCAATATTAACATTTAATGTTACACAGTAAAATGCTTTTGTTGATAAAGAAATGCTAACCCATTGTAGGTTTTTTTGTTATAACTTTGTGATATTTCTAACTGGTTGAAAAGTGGCTGTTTAGCACTACTTTTACTGAATCAATGATTCTGTTGACAACCATGTCAAGCAAAATGTGGTAGGGAACAGTAAGGTAACTTTCATGGAGCATTTAACATGCAAATGCAAGCATCCATGTTGTGGAATATGCTTCAGATGCAGCTGTTGTGGTTGTTCACGTGACGGATTATTTCCTGCAGTAAAAATATCTTGAAAACATAGTGTGAATCAGCCAATGAATCCTCTGGTACTTCAGAAATGGACACAAGAAGTAAATCGAATTCCAGCTGCTCTTTGGAGAAATTTATTCTTGGTTGGGTGTTATGTCTGCTAGATGGTAAAATTTATGGCTAAAAGTTTATAGATTGATTTAACTACAATGTTGTTGAAATTTTCGAGAAAGATTTAGAGGATAAGTAAATAAAATGGGCTCCTGAAGAATGCTTGAAGAACTGAGATATACATATCCTTATCAGTTCAATATACCATCTCACACAGAAATTCATCAATGTATCAAAGCCCTGACAGTGAAGTACCAAAAAAAAAACATGGTACCCCTCACATTATTTTTTCCAGGGGAATACAACAACCTTACAGAGACACATTGATGTCCATTGTGTCTGAATCAAACTACACATACCTAAAAATGCAGTATGTGAGTTCAAGATGTGGCATAAAGACAATGTTTGCCATGACAATTTCCCAAGTGATGATCTGTTAAAATTTATAGTACTTACTGGAGGGATTTACACATTTTAATAAATAGGTTAGAAAACAATGACCTTTATACTCAGATATTTATAAAATGACTTTTTATTGTAACCAGTGTTTTGCATTTGTAGCTTCATAAGGGTTATTACATAAAACTGCTTGATATTAGAACTTCCAAAACATACATACCACTTCTCCCACTTATAGCTATTACTCAACTGCCGGAGTTTCTTCCTTTGCCCATCTAAGTATTGATCTGATTTTTTTCTTGCTTACTTCAGTCTTTTATACCCCACTCAATTGCCCTTGGCAATATTTATCTCGAGATACTATTAAGATAATGTTATCACTTTTTCTCGACAAAGCATCACTAACAGGTTTCCCAGTATTACAATCATTCGGAGGTGCTTTGGATATTATCCGAGTTATTTAGTTGATTTTTGTATTAATAATATTAATAATTTAATAAAAAAATTATTCTGATTGACAAGCCAGTTTATGGTATGAATTCCCAGGTTTATCCAATCCTACCTCTGATATCTAGCATCATGCAACAATCAGATTTGTGGTGGTTCTCCGGGGGGCTCTGAGGCTACATTGAGGGCAATCCTCAACATTCTGGAGAGATTTCAGATTCACTTTTTCCAGCACCTTCTTTTAGTCTGTTGGCTTTTCAGACCCCCTGTGGGACAGTGGTGAGTTTATGGACTCACAGCACTGGGGTCCAGTGTTCAGTTCCCTAGGGTGGATGGCTCAACATTGCTTTGCTCTAACAAATTTACCTCCCAACATGCTGTTCCAATCAATGGTAATCACAGTCTTTAAATGACCTTTGAAAAACGAGAGAGGGACCACTTTGGGATATGCTGCCTTTGATTTTGTTACGACAGTGGAAGTCACGTGACGCTGGGAGCATGCGTGCTGGAGTTTCTCGAATTATCAAGGAATCCCACGAATGTCGAAGTGTTTGCTAGATGCTCTCTTTTTTAGTATATAAGCCTGGCAAAGAAAGCCAGCCATATAGATAGATAATTAAAAAAGCGAACAGTAGTGGTGGTAAGTAAAGTGTGTGAATCACTGTGATTTATAACATGTATTATAAAAGTTGTTAAATTTAAAGTGACGAGAAAAAAGTACTGGCTGTAGAATTACTGTGTACTAAAAGTTTGTATCAAGAAAGAATAAACTGGTTTAATCAAGAAAGGACTTGTATTGCTGAAGTTCGTCGGAAATAATTTGTACCGGAAATTAACAAACAACCCTGTTCCTCAGGGCTCCCCAATGAACTTAACCCCCAGATTATACTAGTGGAGCTTGAGAATCCTTACCACACCCAGTTTCCAGTCACTGGGGTGGTGGACAGAAGTTTTTCCTCCAGAGTGTTAGAGTGACTTCCTCCATTCTTGGAGAAGAGGGCAAAGTTGGAGGCCCTCCTACCCAGGTCCCAGGATATTTTTTTTCACGGATATCGGTAGGAGTCGCAGAAGCCTACTCCTAATACCAATTCAGATTTGACGTTGAACTATCCGGTTGGGGGTGTGCATGGCTATTCTCTTTGATCATTATTGGTTCAGTACATTGAAGAGGGGTCCACTATCTCCTCGTAATTCCAAACACAAGTGGTCCCATCCTGGGTTCTTTGTTGAGCACAGTTGTTCCACGTCCTTCTCGTAATTCTTGCCCACACAGTTGGAAAGTGAGATGGATGTTAATAATTTCAGACCAGGTGAGTTCTGTTTCCTTTAGTTGAGTAAGGCATACACAATCTCGTCATTCTGAGCCTGGAGTGTTGCCTGTCAGACTTCTTCCACTACAGTGTTGCTTACTTTCTCATCATGATTTTGGTGGCTCGGAATACATCACTCTATGGCTACAGGTTAGGATCCACTTATATGTATAAATATATATATATATACAATGTCTGCGGTCCAATTGCCTTAGCCACCAACATGGGATGTAGGGACCACGATCCCTTAATTCTTACCCCGAGTAGTGTAACCTTGGCTATTTGGTTGGGCCTGGCCCATAGTGATGATAACTCATGTAAAATTTCACCCACAGTACAGGAATTCAGTTGTAGGTGAAGGGCATACCTGTTATAGATGTAGTGCAGTTCCCCCACTAGGGTGCCAATCTTCTGTTGACACACCCATGATCTATGCAGACACTTTCTGTATGGATAATGCTCTCACTGGCTCATTCATCTCATCAATGTGGGATTCTAGCTATAAGTGGGAGCAGAGTTATATTTGTTTTGTAAGTTAACATTTTCTTAAACTTAAAATGTATTTCCAATCATACTTACCTCTGTTCTCACTCTCCCACCCGTCCTCCCCACTAAGAGCTGGTGTTAGAGACTGGGATTGAACCAGTTTGAAAAAGTGATAACATTATCTGAATAATGTGCTTATATACAGTACCAGGATGTAGGTGGAGAGTATCATGAGATAAATATCCCCAAGGGCAATTGAGTGGGGTATAAAAGACTGGAGGAAGCGAGAAAAAATCAGACCAATGCTCAGATGGGCAAAGGAAGAAATGCTGGCAGTTGAGTAATAGCTATAAGTGTGAGGTAAGTATTATTGGAAATACACTTTCAATTTAGGAAAATGTTAAAATGTTAAATTATGAAACTGCTTGTAATATTCTATTTCTCAAGTCTGCCATAACATGCATCCAACAATGTATAGATTATTATTATTGTTTCACTGTTGTTCTAATGTTACTGTGTAGTTATATTACTAACTATACAGCTATACTAACATATGACATATATTACTTATATGAAATCTAAAAGTATAGAGAAGCACAATGTGTTTTATGATTAACTAAAAAACAGATGCTGCTAAGAAACAAAAACTTGAAGTTGAAAGGATACAAAGTTTACTAGCAGTATTAAAAACAAAAACA
>NW_013668296.1:34602-43694 GCF_000517525.1 Limulus polyphemus
TTATTGTACATGTACCACATTTATCATGACTATTATTGTACATGTACCACACTTATTATGACTATTATTGTACATGTACCACATTTATCATGACTATTATTGTACATGTACCACACTTATTATGACTATTATTGTACATGTACCACACTTATTATGACTATTACTGTACATGTACCACACTTATTATGACTATTATTGTACATGTACCACATTTCTCATGACTATTATTGTACATGTACCACACTTATTATGACTATTATTGTACATGTACCACACTTATTATGATTATTACTGTACAATATGTACCACACTTATTATTACTATTATTGTACAGCATGTACCACACTTATTATGATTATTACTGTACAACATGTACCACACTTCTGATGACTATTATAATACATGTACCACACTTATTATGACTATTATTGTACATGTACCACACTTATTATGATTATTACTGTACAATATGTACCACACTTATTATGACTATTATTGTACATGTACCACACTTCTCATGACTATTATTGTACATGTACCACACTTATTATGACAAACAAAAACAAATTGTAAGACCGTGTGATACTCCAGAGTGTGCAAGTGTTAAACAGAAAGTAATAGTGTCAAGTGTACTGGTATGATGTGTTGTTTTTTGAATAGCGGCTTAGTTACATGTACTACCCATTGTCTCTGTTCATTTGTGGATAGAAACTTTGATTTTCTGTGTTTGGGGTTCCATGTTTGTATAGCAAGTGTTCTGCTGAAGCAATTTTCTGTTGGTCATATAATGCGCTGATGTGTTGTGAAATGTGCATGTGTAATAGCCTTCTGGTTTCTCCTATATAAGTGTCTCCACATATATTACAAATGATTTTATAGACTAAGTTTTTGATGTGGAACAATTGACCTGCTTCATTTTCTCTGCTGTACCATTGTTTTTTGGCACATGTTGTTTTTGTGTGTAAAGAGTAAGCTAATTGTTCTTTCAGTGTTTTACCTGGTTTTTGAATTATGTTGATTGTCAGTTGGGATTGTTTAATAGTTTTACGAATCCCTCACACCAATCCTTTTATCTGTTCCCTTACTTCCAACTCTTGAATTCTACATGTTCTTTTGAATTTCTTTTTCTATAACTTTGTCCTTACATATTTTTGTGACCTACCTTGTGATCTTCATGCGTTTACAGGATGTGGTCTCTTTCACAGTTTTATTCTGACCCAATGTAGCAGCTTTATGGTAATTAACTAAGCTTTAACTCACCTGAAGGACCAGGTCCACATATCTCTATTTAAGTTATGATTTTCGAGGGATTATGCTACAAATGTTTGTTTTTAACAGGTCTCACAAATGTCCCTGTTATCTAACCTTACATCTATTCTTTCTGTGGAATAAGTTTTCCATTACGTGGTCTAGCTTTGGATGTGTCACTGTCTGGATCACATGACATTATATATTTTAATGATGTCACTAAAACATAAGCTGTTGATGATCTGGTTTAATTTTTTGAAGAAGAGGGGCTCTACAACTACTGATTTGGATCACCTCTGCTTGGATCTCTGCTCTCACATGCACATTGTCTCATGTTCTGTGCAAAAATTTTGAGTATATGTGTTATGATATTAAGGCTAATAATGAACAAAGCTTTCACCCCAACATATGTGTAGTATGCCAGTCTATAATGCATTCAGCATTATACTATAGCCCTCCACCAATAGGGTGGTGACACATCTGCATGTAGCAGACCCCATGAGCACTTCATGTATTTAACATAGTTCTCATTCCTTTTTTGGCAGTGCTAGTGATTTAGATGTGTTTCTTTTCATTATGAATTACAGAATTTTTGTGCTAATTCTTTCAATTCTTTTTATCTTTATTGTGCATTAGTAGTCCATGGGCCATAGGCAGAAGATGCTAATTTTCATTTTACAACTGAGGGGACCAATATCTTTATTCTCCTGAAGAAGAATGTTCAAAAGCGCTAAAGTTATGGGTCTTTTTTGAAAACCATTACAACTTTTGATCCTGTGTGCTCACTTCTTAATCAGAATTTAGGTTAAAATAAGTAAAGTAGTTGTCAGATGTTGCAAAATAAATAATATTTTGGAAAAAATATGTGCATATTAATTAGTAATAGGCATTTGGAAATTGCTTATTTTTCCATCTAAAGTTTTGTAATTAGCCCTAGTAACACACTTGACACATAGGTAGTTCTGAATCACCAATTAACCAATCATATTGATACATTGATTAAATGTGGCAGACTCCAGATGCTGTTGTGTTCATGTTATTGTGGAAGAAGAAAGTAACTTTACAAGGTTTTCACCAACAAGTTTCAAGAAAATTTGTGAATGTGTTAAACAATGGTCTACCCCAGATATCAAATAAAGATATTCTTGTGGAATTATCTACAGAAACAGGACAGTGCCCTGATCACGTGTTCCCATTCTTTTGACTCTGATAATTCATCCTGTGTTGCATGTTTGAAAAGTCTTGGAAGACTAGGTTTGTGATATCATATGTTATCTCCTTTCACAAAAAACTTTTTCAAGTTATAATGCTCTCTATTGGTGAAAATTTTTGCTTGCCACTAGCCTTGATACTTCCACTTATTTCTGTAACTAACATGTAAGAAACTATACAGCAACCTTTCAACAATAGGAGTGTGACATTACCCCTATCGTAACTATTGCCCTCTCTGATCTTGCATATGTTAACCACTTTTCAATTGGCAGTCTTACTGATGAGATGTATTTTTGCTGAGGTTTAATTAAACTATCTACACATTTTTACTTTCTTGAATTTTTCTACATCAGTTACTTTGTTATTTTATGTTTTCATTCTGTTTTGTGGAGAGTTACGATTTATTTTATTTATCTTCTCTCCTTTTTCAATTTCATCAGTTATGCTCTTGCAGTTTCAGGTGGTCATGACTACCACTGCTATAAATGCTACAGCAGATTTACCAACCACATCCAATGGGTTGGAACCACGATTATCGGCCCATGAAGTGACAGCTCTGGTTCATCGAGAATTGACATGCAGCATTCTGAACAAACTGATGATTGTCCTATCATACTTGCTCAATGTATAACTGAACATGAAGATGAGGATTTGGGCAGCCTCTTTTCCCCTCCTGAACATGCTTCTCAATTGCATGTAATTTCAGGGAACTTGCCCAGGCTTCCTTCTACCTTTGTGGATTTGATTAATCAGGTATGTTATGTTCTGTCCTTGTCTCCTGTTTCCTTGCCCTTTTCAAAGATGAGCCTTTGGGTCATTATTTAGTGTTTCCTCCTTCCCTGGACATTGGGGTTCATTCAAGTCATTTTAGGAAGCAATTGCTAATGGGGGTCAGTATTCCTCTACCCCAACATACTATAGACAAACGTGCTTTTGCTTATCATTGGTCAAACTTCCCCTATTTGACTCACAATGTTAAGAGTCTCTTATCCACTTGTGGGGATTGGAACCTGATAATTCGGTTATTTTTTTCTTAACAACAGTTTCCCCATATTCATCTTACTCTGACTACCATTCTCCCTTCCTTATCTTCCCTTCACCTTTTGGCTGAGGTTGTTCATCATTCCCCTGAGGAGGGTTTTCTGATGATAGTTGGAGTCTCCTTTTTGCGACAGTGACACACCTTTCCTCGTTGGCCCTGGCTTTTCAGATGTGGCTGCTCTGCTGTTGGGATCTTCTTGGTTGGAACACCATTTTATTTGGGATTAGCTTACCTTCCACTTCATTGCATGACTTGTACATGGTACCCTTTTTACATCCAGAGGCATTTGGTAGTCTTCCCAACTCATTAGAGACCAGAGTTGAATCAACCCATCTACATAACTCCCTCTCCTCACTGGCTTCTCATTTATCTTGCCAACCTGTTCCTGTCTCAGTGCCTTGCCTCCTTGCAGCACCTTGCCAGTTTGAGCTTCTTGGACATCTAATGTTTACAGTCCTCCACTTCCAGTTGTCTTCCCTATTGTCTCATCATTTCGTTTCTTGCCAGCATCTGTCAGAGGCAATTTGGGACTTTGATTGAGAACTATGGAATATCTCGTATGCACCATCTTATACTCTCCTTCTCCTACTGCATGAGAGGTTCTATCTCTTTTGGGAACAAAGGCTTCTCTCGAAGCTCTCTTTCCTCTTGGTTGCAACCACTTGCGTCTTCTTCAGTGGGTTTTGATCGACCAATGGAGCCTCGTTCAGGATACCTTAGATGCACCTCTTATCCTTCCCCCTCTTTTACAAAATGACTTTGACTGTTGGTTGGATCAGAACAATACTACCGTGGGTGTTCCTCTTCCTCCTCCTTATCCAGATTGTAATCGTTTTACGGATACTTCTGTTTCTGGATGGGGAGCATATCTGGACACTCAGGAGGTTTTGGAGTGATGGACTCTTTCCAAGCCCTCTCTCCATCTCAGTATCTTGAAAGTTCTTGCTGTTTGTCAGCCAGTACTTCACTTTTTGTTGACTCTTCGGGCCAACTAATGATGGTCCACTCTGACAATTCTACAGTAGTATCATACGTTATCAGGAAAGAGGGCACTTAGTCAAGAGACCTTTGTTTTCCAACATTGGATTTTCTGTATTGGGCCCACAGCCATCACTTCACTTTGTTGGTATGTCATATTTGGGGTGCCCTGAATCTGGTCAGAGATTGGTTATCTCATCCCAACAATATTTTTCTGACAGAGTAGATGTAGGATACTCACTTTTTGGGGGAAATTCTGTGCTCATTGGGGTGTCTCCGATTTGGACACTTTTGTCACTCACCTGAATACACAACTTCCCCATTTTTGGTCTCCTTTTCCTTATTAGTTGGCAGGAGCAGTCAATGCTCTCAGTCTAGATTAGATAGGTTGGTACCTCTATGCATATTTTCCTATTTGTCTTCTCCTATGTGTCCTTATTATACTTCAACCACTCCATGTCGTGTTCTGCTGGTGGCACTATATTTGTCCAGTTCCTCATCAGAAGGGCCAGACTTTCCCAGCATCTAGCTTTTTTAGTTTCCCATCCAGTTCATTCTTCCTCCATGGCAGTTTACCAGCATAAGTGATATATGTTCCACTGTTGGTCTCTCCACAGAGGTACATCTTTCTCATCCTACTGTTCCTCACATAATGTCATTTTTGACAGGAGCCTCTTGGTTTCCTCTGTTGCAGGCTATAAGGTGGCGTTGTCTGCCACTTTTTGGTTAACTGAATTTATTTCTGTGTTCCAGTCGCCTCCTCACCCTGATTCCCTCCCTGATTGGAACCTCAGTGTGGACCTCCATGCTCTTACCCATTGTCAGTTTGGAACTCTGTCTTAGTGTTTATCACCTTTCCTTGAAGTCCCTGATTCTGACTATGTTGGCATGTGGTTGTTGTCATTCTGATGTTTCATAGTTCCTATGTTCTCCTTTTTCCTGAACATTCCTTTATGTCCAAAACTTCAGCTGTTCGAGAGGATAATTCTATTTTCACCCAATTTCCCTTCCTTACATATCTCACCTTTATGACCATTCCAATCCCATGCACCTCCTTTGCTCGGTCAGACACATTACTCCCTTCTGTGGTTTCTGTGTCCATTTGTTTATTCTCTTGAATCCTAACCTGTCCTGTGACCCTTTTTCCCAATACCCTTATGGGTTGGGTTCATCAGTTAATTCATTTGGAATATTCTTCCCTTTTTCCAGATCATTGTCACCTTTTTTGTGTTTCTTCCTATCAGATCCATCGCCTGATCATGCCTCTGGCTGCATACTTCAGTCTTCCCTTGGAGGACATCATCAGTGTTGGTATGTGGACCACTCCACATACTTTTATGTCTCACTACCTCCATCATGTGGTTGTTTCCTGCTCTGTGGGTTTCCACTTATCTTCGGTCACCATTTTGTGCTCCTTTGTTTCTCTATGAGTGGTAAGTCCTGTGCTCATTTTTCTCCTTTACAGGGGCCTTTATTGCATGTTTGGATCCTACTCTGTGGCAAGTGTTACCTGACCAAGTATACTCTTGACTTTCTCATTTGGGCCCAGGACCGCCACATTACGTTGATGGTCTGTGATATCCTGGTAGCTTTGACCTAGGTGGCAGATCAGCTATCTTGACTAGACTGGATACTTTCCACATCTTTGGTCTGTACATCATCTGGTGTTTCAGTGAATTTGTTCCCACTTTGCAAGTTGTTGAATATAGAAGACTGTTCAGTTTAAGAATTATTATTTAATGATTAAATATTTAATATTTATTTAGTTTTCGTAATCAGTGTTAAAAGTCAATTATTTTAAAAGCTATAGTTATGACAAGTGTTGTTACATAACTCTGTATGAGCCGTACATTGACGTATGTGGTTTAATTGTTGTACTAGGCTTTTGTAATATTGTTGATGTCATCTTACTTGAAGCTTCTAAGTTTTTCTTGTTATGTGTAATATTGTTGTTACGAGAGGACTAAATATTTCTTGATTTTTATGTCTCGTGTTATAAATACATGCAGATACAGAGAGGAAGTAAGTTAAGTGAGTGAAAGTAAAAGTGAAGTTAGACTGCGTGATTGTCAGTTTAGCCGTAACAAGCAATTTTTAAATGAGTTTTACAGCTTGTATTATAATAACAGAGATAGAGGGAAATAATTTGTCTTGTCGAAGAAAGTTCTAAAGTGATTGAATCTGCCTTTGTGGACTTTGAGGAAAAGGAGACGGTTATTTGAATACAACAATATTCCTCTTCCTGACTTATCTTCTTTCAATTTGACCAGTTGAGTTAAACAAAACATCCAGATAGTTTAAGCATCTGTGGGTGATGACACCTTTTATCTTTTACACGTCTCCTTCTATCAATTTCATTATCTCATGGCTTCTTTTGCTACTAGCCATTGAAGTCCCTTAGATGTGATCTTCTAGGTGGGAATATAGATGATCTTTGAAATGTTTGTGTCACATTACTTACACCGTATTGCAGTTTCCTCTCTATCTGTTTTTTTCTCTATTGTGTCAATATTCTCTAATCTTCACAGAATCTCCAAGGAGGTGAATTGCTAATTATTTCTTTTTATGCAGCTACCACTAATCCTCCCCTTCCAGAAATGAGTTAGGGATAACAAATAATGTTAAGCCCATTTACCCTTTCTCACTGCCCACTGTTGAGAAGGGGTTTTTCAACATGAGTGCTTTAGCAATATATAAATTTTAATTTCCAGGATTTACTTCTGGGGTATTAAAAATTACAGCACCAGATGTGATCCTGCCCCTTCACCTGGCTAATACCTGCTGTTTCTATTCGTGCTAACCCGTGGTACAGTCTATTAGACCTTATGCAGATGAGATAATTCCTGTTTGGTTTGTGCACCCCTATAGTGTTCTCACATATGTGACTTTCTCCTTTCCATTGCTTGAGTAGAGCAGGAGAACACTTGTTTCTCCAGTCCCAAGCTTCTTTGGAGATCAGTATTGAAAGTTTCTCTTTGGGTCATTGTTATCCCACTGGTATGTAGCACGGGACATCCTAAACACTAAGAAAAGGACTGCTCCCGGTGGTTATGTCAGCCAGTTGGTTTTTGTATTTTCCTTGGGATACAGTCCTGGGATGACTCATCCATGCATCTACCTATTCTGGTAATTATTTCTCACTTTCTGTATGATTTTACTTATATATCCCTAGACACATTACATATACATGCTATGGTAACTCCCTGAGATATACAGGCTAGTTGAGCAGTCTTTACATTCCACCTTAGACACTTGAGCACCACACAGGAGGTTCTTTTGACTCTACCACCTCTCTTGGTATTCAATGCAGTCTCTCACCAAGTGATAAACCAATATGGCCCTCCCTAGTGGGCAATATGATTCATGAGTCTTCCCTTTCTTTCACATTATTCTCTGAAAGGAGCTCATTATTTTAATTTAATGTATTTATACCAGTCACTCCACCATCTTAGTATTTCAGTTAACTACTCACCTCTCCATAGTACCAACCACCATTCTTCCCCACTTCCAGTGTGTTTTTTTATCTTATAGGAAACAATACTTTGGCACACACAATGTGCACAAGATTGAGTGTTGTACATGGATGATACGTTGCCCTCTTATTGATGAGAGTTATAGCCTAATGCCTAAGGTACATGATTCTTTTTTGGAATGGTGTAAGGTAAATAACTGTAAGTTCTGTGTTGAGGTGAGTATTTATCTGAAATAAATTTTCAGGTGAGAAAATGTCAGTATTTTTGTTTCCAAGAAAGTCTTGTACATATTTTAATATAATGCAGATGCACAGTTTAGGTGTACTTGTAGTCTGTCTTAAAAATAGTTTGTGAACTTAAATACACATTCGTAAATTAAAGGTAATGAAAACGTTTTGTTAATTCTAAAACTAGTTTTCTCTGGGCTTCTTCAGAAGATGTCACCACAGGTCCAAGCTACATTATCAGACATGGACAAAGTTCAAAGTCTACTAAAACAGGTTGTTAGAGAGTGGAGTGAAGAAGGGGAACAGGAAAGAACAACTTGTTTTCAGCCAATATTGAATGAAATTATTTCCAGGTTTCCAAATAGAGAATGGTACGTAAAAAAATATTTTTTTGGTTTTCATGTGTACAAGATTACATGCATTTGTAACATTTAAAAGGTCTTACAGTATGTGTCCAGCGATGCTCAATTTATGGTTCCTTTGGAAGTTTTATTTTTTAAATTTGCTCTCGTATTGCATAAAGTGCAGGTTGTTTCCATTAATACTCTGTTGGACTGATTGTATAAAAGTTGAGTTAATTCAACATTAAGTGTGAACAAAGCTATGATTGCAAAACATCTGAGTGCTTGTAATCAGTTTATTTTGTGTATCTCATTTATAGTTACTGTTATATACAAAATTCTTTACACAGAAAAATGTTTAGAAATGGTAAAATGAACAGTTCACGGAAAACATATAAAACTTCAGTATTTCATAAGTCATAATAAGTGTGGTACATGTTGTACAGTAATAGTCATAATAAGTGTAGTACATGTACAATAATAGTGATAATAAGTGTGGTACATGTTGTACAGTAATATTAATACTGCTAGTAAACTTTGTATCCTTTCAACTTCAAGTTTTTGTTTCTTA
>NW_013668296.1:44694-67733 GCF_000517525.1 Limulus polyphemus
TACAATAATAGTCATAATAAGTGTGGTACATATTGTACAATAATAGTCATAATAAGTGTGGTACATGTTGTAACAATAATGATAATATGTTTCATTTCTTATATGTGAAAATTTTAATTTTAAAAGTAATGATATATTATCCCTATGCATAATTGTATAGTGAACAGCAGTGGCTTATAGTTATGCATAGCAACATGCCGGTTTGTTAGGATTATGTGTTAGTTGTGGTTGATGGATAACCTGAATAACAGATATAACATACATTTTCAAAACTTGTGTAAAGTATTCACTTCTCAAGCTTGCTTTATGTCTATTGAAATATATCTATTTAATTAATCAACATTTAAAGTGTGTTATAAAATCTACCACACGTCTTGAACATCATATTACAGAACACAGTATTATTTACATGTTTGTTAAGATACAGTAAACAATGTCTTCATGATAGTGTCTTGTAAATATGTGCCAATCAATTTATCACACATCTTGAACATCATATTACAGAAAACAATATTATTTAGATGTTTGTAAAGATACAGTAAACCATGTCTTCATGATAGTGTCTTGTGAATGTGTGCCAATCCATTTACCACACATCTTGAACATCATATTACAGAAAACAATATTATTTACAGTTTGTAAAGATACAGTAAACCATGATAGTGTCTTGTAAATTTGAGCCAGTCAATAAATTCCTGTAGTAAGAAATAATGTTCAGAAATTCACAATTGCCAACTGTGGTTAGGAACTAATGAAATATTAACACTTCAGATGCTTAGTTTTTGTTGTTTTATATTTAATATTTAGGTTTAACTAGTTTTATATTATATTTTGCATTGGCATGTAATATTAAATATATCATTGCTTAATGCAACTGAAAAATCTTAAAAATTGTTATATGCAAATTTGTTGAAATTTATGGGAATCCTAATTTTTTTAATTATAAAATAAGCAAAAAAGGTATTTCAGGCAAACTCCTGGTATATATTTTCACCATAGTGAATTACCTTTATTGAAAACACATTCATAGGGTACAGATGTATGCATTTAACATTAGGATTTGTAAACAGGCTTCATAATTAATGTTGAAAAATAATACATTGTTCGTACATTTTTTTTTCCTTCATATAACTAAGTTATAAACTTTACTTTAAAACTTACTTATTATCAGATACACAGAGTATACTGTCAATGGCTACAGTTAAACTCCTTTCTGCCATCAAACATAATTCACCTTCTGTGAACCTTTGGATTAATGAACCTTTTAAATGTTTTCCTGTAATGTAATTTCCAGTTTTGTATATTACTTTGTCTGATATCCAGCTGATTTTATGATCAGGAAAATTCAAAATAATTGACTGATTAATTAGTAGCTGGCAATTTGTCATATCATAGTTTAAGTATTGTAATTTCATTTAAGCTTTTCTTCAGCCATTGCATTAATGCAGAATTTCTCTCTATTTGATATTATTTTGGCACTTGGTTAGATGGTTACATCCTTAATTATTTTAGGGTTCATGTTTGTTTAGTAGTACATAAATGTATATGTTTGTCTTGACAGGAGACAAAATACGAGTTGTTTCTTCTACTTGATACTCATAACAAGATTTTGGACTTTCAGTTGAGTTCATCTAAACTGAAGTTTACTTTCTTAAAACTATATTGTTTTCAAATGGTAATAATGAGAAGGTTGTAAGATCTTAGATGGTTTTAGTTTTAAAGGGACATTCTTACTTTACAGCAATCCTCGAGACATACAGATCTTAGTTCCTGGTGCTGGCTTAGGACGTTTAGCTTATGAAATTGCTAGGAAAGGATTTACTTGTCAAGGAAATGAGTTCAGCCTGTTCATGTTATTTGCATCAAATTTTATTCTAAATAAGTAAGTTAATTTGGACAATGTTTAAGAAAACATAGAGTTATAGTTATTTTTCTGAAACAATGTAGAATGTCACAAAAATATTTTTTTCTAATGATGAGGTTTAATGACAGATCATTTCAATTACTTAGAGCCATGTTGAATACACTAATTGAAGTGACGGATCAGTTAACCATTTTGTACAAAATGGCATTATGATCTTACTGAAATGTTATCTTGAATTTCCCAAGATCCTTAAGGTGATTGTGTAAATTATGTATATTCAATTACCCCGTATGACATTTAAATTGATAAGAAATGGAACAGAACTTTAATGATAATTTATAGTCTTGAAAGAATGATATAATTTTACTGAATTTGCTTTAAATGATGCATCTTAAAATATTTTAAGAGATAAAGAATGAATCATTGAAAGATCTTTTATGTCTTATATTGTAGTCTTAATGCAGGTTCACCTTTTTTCCTTTAATATTCTAAAATACCTCACCCTCGAACACAGGAAAACTATATCCCTCGTGTCTGGTGATACAACCTCCATGCACAGTAACTCTCAGGATGGTGAGACATCCTCCATGCACAGTAACTCTCAGGATGGCAATACATCCTCCATGCACAGTAACTCTCCTTAAACACTTGCACTTGAAATAACTTTTTTTCCTTGTACAGATATGTTGGTTTTTTAGTTTACTGAGATTTGTACAAAGAAACTTAGGTTTTGTTATACCTTAGCTTTTGTTTCAAAAGTGTTGAATTAAAGTAAAAAAAAACTTTTCAGAAAAGGAAGTAAATATGGGTATGGCTAATATCAATCCTTCAAAAACAATGCAAACAAGATAGTAAGGATGGTATTTGCATCATCCCTACATAACAGCACAGGCACAAAGTGTTGTAGAATATTGACAGACAAAAATAGGATAAATTTAACTCGGTTGTGATTGAATAGTTATATATATTGCTATATGTTAATTCTTGCCTGTGCTATTATATAAGAATGATGTAAATGTCATCCCTACTATCTTGTTTGCCTTATTTTTGAAGGATTGATATTATCCATCCCTACATTTACTTTCTTTTTTGAAAAGGTTTTCTTTACTTGTTTGCTTGTTGTTGTTTTTTAATGCAGTGTTTCAATAGACATAGGAAGATTGTATTTATAACCAAGTTCTAAATACAGTGAGGTTCCAACTATAATATTTATTGTTTATCTATTATTGGCTGGTAATTCCTGTTTCACACTGTACTGAAAGCTTTTTGTAGGAACATCAAAGGGAACATCAAGGGGTAATGATAACATCATTTAAACCAGAATTATGATTTTTTTTTTAATTACTACTGGTTATTAATAATACTTATAAAAGTGGCTACTCCCTATGAAACTATGTCACCTCAGTGAAATTGGTTGACATCTTTGTTTTGACTTTTGAGTTATCATGTAATAAAAAAAGGAGCAGAAGAAAGAGCAACAAGAAATTCAAACTTTTTGATATGATATTTACAGACATTCCCAGAATTTGTGATTCAGTCATTACATATATATTGTTATAAAAGGAAACACTGTATAATATTGTAAAGTTCTGATGACCTATTGAGGAGATATTTAATTCATCCCTACATAGGCAGTGCTACAGCCTGCCTGATTATGAATTAACAAGTAACTGTGACTTTGTCCTGTGAGTATGAGGAAGCTACAAACACAGAACCTGTTTCTACTTTGTCTTCTGAAGGATTGTTGATTGTTGAATATGTTACAGCTATTGCACATTGTGCTGTGGATTCATTCATCCATACTGGGCCTCCTCCTCTCATCCCTTTGGCCAGTGTCCCTTTACCTTCATTTGAGAATGACAAGGAGGATGGTGAATTTGACCAACTGTTCTCCCCCACCTGGTTTTGCTTTGGGTACTGGTTGAGGAAAATCCTCATCTTTCCAATCTCTTTAAGGAAGTGATCTCTCAAGTGTGTTCTTTCACCTCTGTCTTTTGATTCTTTCTAGTTCTTACTTGATGAAACCAATTCTTGGCATTACTTTGTCTCCTCCTTTGCCTGATATTAGGGTCATGCTGATTCCATTCACGAATTGCTCTACACTTGTAACCACATGCCTTGTCCTCTTTCCCTTTCTTCCTGGCTTAAAACCATTTTTCGTTTCTTTTTTATAGATTTCCAGTCTCTGGAATCTTTTGCCTGTTTGGGGAGTGAATCCCTTGCCTTCTAATTCACACTCTAGTGACCAGTTTTCATGTCTTCATCTTTTTCTCACCACCCTCCTATGTTACCTCGCCTCCCTCCACCTTATGTCTGAGGTACTTCATTATGTCCCACGGGAGTTAACTGTTTTTTTTTGGTATCCCTGATTTACTGGAGAGCTGGGCTTAAGCAGCCCACCATGAGTCCTTGTTATCATCTCTAGTTTCTCATCTTTTTCAACCTCGCCTCTTGACCAGATCAGTCTGCTCCTGCCCTTTGCATTCTAGCCTTCCCATTTCCTGATGTCAGATTCATTGCTTGTTTCACCAGTGACTATCCAGTTGGGACAGGCTCAGTGGGTGCCCATCTGTCTCACTTCCACAACCTTTGGTCTCAGTTTTCTTCTGACAGATAGGTTCTTCAAGTTCTTACCCATGGTTTCTCTCTCTCTCTCCATTTCCTTTTCTCCTCCCTCTAACCTTGTGTATGTTCAATGTCTCAAGGAAATGGTCTCCAATATTATTCTGACCAAAAATGCTCTTGAGGTGGTTAAAACCCCTTCTGTAGGTTTTTACTCTTACCTCTTTGTGATCCCCAAGAAAACTTGGGACTAGCATCTGGTTATCTACCTATTGTCTCCCAACTGGTTTCTGGTCGTTCCATGTTTCTGGATAAAGAAATTATTGTCTCTGATAGTTTTTTTCACCTGGTTTGTGAACAATCGTGGTTGATAAGTTGGACACTTTCCTACATATCCTGATTGCTCTGTCATCCAGACATTTTATACGTTTTATCCATTGGAATCAAGTCTTTCAATTCCATGCTCTTTCCTTCAGCATAGCCTTGGCCCATTATGTCTTTAATCTGTGGCTAGAATTACACTTATACATGGATGATTGGCCTCTGCTTGCCTCTTCTTGGAAGGTGTCTTTCTCTCACACCGCTCTTATGCAGAAGGCTGCTTAATTGGGATGCCTTGTCAAACTTTCCAAATATTTTTTCATTCCAACACAGTATTTAATATATATGGGCATTTTATTTAACTTTTATTTCATTTGGGCTCAGTCTTCACCTTTTTTCCTACAGTTTATGGAATGTATGATCAACAAGTTTGCACTTCTTAATTTCATCCTGCATGAGAGGTTCTTTCACTTTCAGTGACTTTGACTTCCCTAGAACACTTGTTCCCTTGGAGAGTGCACACATGCCTCCTCCAGTGGATCTTGTGAAACCAATGAAAACTTTCTTAGGATCTATTGTCCTCTTCTTCTCAAGCATCTTTCTTGGTGGCTAGACCATACCAATACCACAATTGGCATTCCCTTACCACCCACTGACTGGATCTCCATCTCCTCACAAATACTCCCCTTTTAAGTTAGGGCACATATCTTAAACAAAAATATGATATATGTCATTTGGATACAGGAGGAGAGCTCATTCCACATCAATGTGCTTGAATTTCTCATGTCAGCCAAATTCCCATTTCCATCCTCTTGTAGTGGATTAGTTGGTCATGATTTACTCCAACAATTCCACAGTTTCTTATATCAACTCTCAAAGGGCCACCTGCTCCAGGATTCTTTGCTCTTGAGCATTGGATCTCCTCTTCTAAGCTCATTCCTATCAGGTTTGTTTCATAGCTTGTCATGTGCCAGGGGCTTTGAACCTGGCTTCTCTCAACCAGACCATGTTCTGTCAATGGAGTGGTCTCTCCATTCTCAGATTTTTGTTGGGTGTGCTCACCCCTCATAGATGCCTTTGCCACTACTCTCAACTCTAAGCTTCTGGCCCTGTTCTTCATCCTTCAGCTCTGGCTGTTAATGCTCTTAGCCATGTTTGGTCTCACCTTTTTCTATATGTCTATCCTCCTCTTTGACTCCTCCCTTGGGACCTCATCTTGATGTGCAACACTTCTTATTCCTCTAGGTGGTGCCTCTTTGGTGAACTCAGCCCTCTACTTCTTCAGTTGATGTCCGAACTCCTTTTTCCTCTATGCAGTATACCTTCTATTGTTGCAACCTCATACGTCAGTTTATCATCCAGGGGTATCATCATGTGCATGATTTGTCTGGTCCATTGCCCTTAGAGCTATGTTCTTCTTATCCCATTCCTGTCATCCTTCCACTTTGTTTCTCAACTGAAGTGTCTGAATTTGTCATTTGCCATCTACTGCTCCCTTCCTCCTGGCCATCCTACTGTGACACACCTTTCTGCCTTTTTGCTCAGTTGTTCAACCATGGTTTATCTGTCTCCATCATCACTGGTTAGCAAGCCTTTCCTATTACCATAGGTTGTTTTCTTCCTCTGTCCTCTATACTCTATTCTGATCCTTCCTTCTTCACTGACTCCCATGTCTGACTGGGACTTTAATGTGGTGTTGCACACACACACATGTCCCATTTGAGCCTGTGGCTTCTTGCTCTTTATATCACTTTTCTCTTAAAACTTCTTGTCTGTGGTCACTGACATCTAGATATCTATGCACTTGATGCTTCTCCCACCCTGTTCCATTGCACTTATCCACTCCTCTATCTGAACTAGTCCTTTCTTCCTAAGACTTCAGCCACTCGGGAGGTGACTGTTCTTTCTCTCCTGTCTCTTCTTTTCTTCTATTTCTCATTTCTGTGCTCATTCAGACCTGGACTGGTTCTACGTCCAATTTGGACTGTTCAGTGTTAATTGGCATGAACTTCTCCCTTTTAGGGTCTCTGCCATCATCTGTTTCTACTTTAGGACCTCTCATCTTCTACACTAACAGTTGGGTCTATCAGTTCCTCCAGTTGATGTACTCTTCCCCAGATATTAATATTTGCAGGATCTTTTATATTTCTTTGCACCAGATGAGTCACCTGTCTCATTTTTGCTAGCCTTTGGATCAGATCTTCCAGGTAGGCATGTGGACAACTCCTCACATTTGTTGCTCATTATTTTAATCATCAGGCAATTTTGTCCCCTTCCAGTTGCCATTCTTCAGTCAATGCAACTTCTTTGAGATGGGTAAGTATGTTTCTTTTTCTCTCCCTTTCCATTTACCAGGGTCCTTCCAGGTGACTGATGTTGCCTCCCAGGGTATGCTTATTTCACAAAATCCACATCAGAAAGCACTTAGACCATTTGCCCTTGCTCTACCACTTTTCTGGTACAGTATGGATTGGGCAGTTGAGTAATTTTCTATACAATGAAAATTACTCAATTGTCCAATCCATACCATACCAGAAAAGTGACTACCTACTTTGGCTTGTGCTTGCCAGCTTTTCAAAATAGGGTTTTGTGGTCACTCATTGCACTTTCAACAGTAAAAAACCTTTCTCGTAGATATCTGATGAGGATCTGGGCACATCTCTTGGTCTCCCAAATGCAGGTGGAGCATGGGAGACCAGTCCCACTTACCAGTTCCTAGCTGCTGGGGTGGTGAACCTTTAAGAGTTCCCCACTGATTGGGCTTAGCACTATATGGTGGGAAGTAGGGTGATGGTGACTCTGTCAGTGTAGTCACCCCTCTTCCTGCAGTGTGAGTCTGTCCAGTTGAGTGTAGGTGTACAGTCTGATCATGCCCTAACCACACTACACTCAGTGGCTCACTGAACACTTTTGTGCAAGTGCTTGGATGGTTATGTACTTGAGGCTTATTTGTTTCTCTCCCCTTTATGTTCTGGGTGAAGAGTATATCCCGGTAGAGTCGAGATGTGGTCTACCATGGAACCCTTGTCATCGGATATCATACTCCATCGGCTTTCCCTTTAGACACTTTCAGAAGGGAACTCATCCATGGTTCATTTTGCACTGGCCAACTCCACCAGTTCAATGTGTTATTCTAGCTATTATGTGTGTGGAGGTGAGGTACCATCTTGGAACTTAACATTTTCCTAATCATAAAATGTATTTCTGGTAGATACTCACAACTACACACATTCCCACCCGACTTACCCATTTCTGGTGCACTTTCTTCTTGCCTTGACTAAGAATGAAGTTATTTCAAGTGCAACTGCTTAAGAGGAATTACTGCGCATGGAGGTTATGTTACCCTTCTATTGATGGAGGGCATGATCTCATCATGCACCAGTGCAATTCATGGTAAACAAGTGAATTTTAAGTGGGAGTTAGCTCAAGGCATGCAAATCTCATAGGCAGACATGTGAGGGATATAGTTATTTTGTGTATGGAGGTGAGTATCTATCAGAAATGCATTTTCAGATTAGAAAAATGTCAACTTTCTAAGAAGAGAGTGTTAAAATATTTTAACTAATGATAAAAATTTGTAGATTACTTATAATATCGTTTAGGCTATAGCCGATTAAAGATTAAATTGTTGCATTTTTTACCAATAACAAAAATATTTCTCAAGATCCACATAGGATCTTCACATTCTTTACCATATTCTTGCCTTTTTTTTGTTTTAATGCAGGATATTAAAATTTCTTTACAATAACATCTCAAGATCATGAAGGCTTCTTTATTATCTCCTAAGATAATAGTAGCATTCTTATAAGTTCTTAAAACAATTTTATTAATTTCTTCAGTGAATGAAAAATAACTATATCCCTTTTATTGTAGCATCAGCTGTAATGACTGTTCTTCAAATAAATTTAATAATTTATTACAAAAATTATAAACATACTCTCACATTTACAACATTTTTTAAACTTTTAATATTGAAAGTGCCATTTTTCTTCTGATCATTTCTCCCACCTCTCACAACAGAAGAGATGGTGAAGTGTTTCAGAAGAGAAAGAGGCCAGTAAAACAGACAGTAGGCTTCTACCGGAAGATTTAGATACAGTAAATAATATGTTCAGAACTTGTTAATATATAATTGTGGAATGCCCTCTGTATTGTTATACATTTTTATTGTAGTATTTTACGTTTTATTGACTTCTTTAGAAAAATCTCTTTATCTGTAAATATTTGATGACTAAATAATGACTAAATCTTTAATTACCAAAAGAAAAGATGATTCTGTATGGTATTCCACGCACAATCTTTGATGTAACCATTTTGTTGTTACGAGTTAAAACAAATTTTTAAAGACCACTGAGATAATACTAGAGAATAAAAAATAAGTAAGAAGAATGGTTATAGAAAGATAACATAATAATTTTACATCATTTAAGCCTAATCAGTTAACATTTTACTGATAGGTTAGGTATAGCTATGCTTTGGAAACATTCTAAAGCCTAAAGAAATTAATAACTGCATCAAATTGTCAGCTTTGTAACTTTGATCATATTGCTATTGCAACTTTTAATTTTACACTTCCAAAAGTATTAGTAATATAAAAATATTTTCAATATCCTTCTTGAAAGCAATAACAAGACTGGATATGGAATCTTTACATGATAGGTTTAGGCCTATTGTAGAGAAGTTCTCTTCAGGATTATTAATAAAACAGGTTACATTCCTAAGAGGAATGTACATTTGGGAGCTTAATTTCACACCATCTATTGATAACCATGCTAATCACAACAGTTATAGAGTATTTTGTAAGATTTTCAGGAATAGTCATTCAAGAATTTTTCTTACTAGGCATCTTATTCAATAGTGGAAATGTTGGAACTTACCATGTGTATTTAAGAACTTTTATTACTAGGCATCTTCAGTGGTGGAAACATTGGTACTTACCAGATTTATTTAAGAACTTTTATTACTAGTCATCTTCAGTAGTGGAAATGTTGGTACTTACCAGATTTATTTAAGAACTTTTATTACTAGTCATCTTCAGTAGTGGAAATGTTGGTACTTACCAGGTGTATTTAAGAACTTTTATTACTGTTCATCTTCAATAGTGGAAATGTTGGAACTTACCAGGTTTATTTAAGAACTTGTATTACTAGGCATCTTCAATAGTGGAAATGTTGATACTTACCATGTGTACTTAAGAACTTTTATTACTAGGCATCTTCAATAGTGGAAATGTTGATACTTACCAGGTTTATTTAAGAACTTGTATTACTAGGCATCTTCAATAGTGGAAATGTTAGTACTTACCAGGATTAATTTACCAGGTGTATTTAAGAACTTGTATTACTAGGCATCTTCAATAGTGGAAATGTTGATACTTACCATGTGTACTTAAGAACTTTTATTACTAGGCATCTTCAGTAGTGGAAACATTGGTACTTACCAGATTTATTTAAGAACTTTTATTACCAGGCATCTTCAGAGTAATAAAAGTTCTTAAATACACCTGGTAAGTACCAACATTTCCACTAAGTCATCTTCAGTAGTGGAAATGTTGGTACTTACCAGGTGTATTTAAGAACTTTTATTACTAGGCATCTTCAGTAGTGGAAATGTTGGTACTTACCAGGTGTATTTAAGAACTTTTATTACTAGTCATCTTCAGTAGTGGAAATTTTGGTACTTACCAGGTGTATTTAAGAACTTGTATTACTAGGCATCTTCAGTAGTGGAAATGTTGGTACTTACCAAGTTTATTTAAGAACTTGTATTACTAGGCATCTTCAGTAGTGGAAATGTTGGTACTTACCAGGTTTATTTAAGAACATTTATTACTAGGCATCTTCAATCGTGGAAATGTTGGTACTTGCCTGGTTTAATTAAGAACTGTGGGAGATTTTTTTTTTACTTTCAAACTTTATTGCTGGATTTTATTATCAGTATTGGGACTCATTGAGCTGAGCAATTATACGATATAAGTTACTTATATATGAGCATCAGTTAAATTGATTTATTTGATGTCTAATAATGGATTCACCAAAATTACAATTAAATCTATTAAAGTAGCAAAAAATAATGAACTAATTGATGTTAGTGTCTCTGATTATTACTGCTTTTGGTTATTCCAACTATCCAATTAATTAAATATTGGAATTATGATTTTTATTATTATTTTGTTTTGGTTAATTCAAATTTGTTCAGCTTTGGGCTGGACATGTCTGGCAATTAGAGTGGTTGCCTTATCAATTGAGGGCCAAAGGTTTGATTCCTAATGTTACCACACACAATTGTTTTTTTAGCTATAAAAATGTTTTGTTTGTTTCAATTTTTTTTCAGTTATGCAAAGCTACCTAGGCTATCTGTTACCATCTCTAATATTGAAGTGTGAACAAAGAAACGGCTTGCAGCACTCATCACCAACTTTGAGCTAAGGTTTAACAAAAGAATAGAGGGATTGACTGTGACATTAAATTGCCCCTATGGCTTAAAGGGCAAACATATTTGGATACAATGGGTCTCTCAATTCATGAGGCACCACCTTAACCCCTAGGACAGATTATAATAGGTCATTCATAAATATAAACTGGTTAGCAGTTTAAAACTTGGGACAAGGACAGATAGCCTTAGTAGCCATAAATGAAACACACCATATCAGCATCACAACTCAAGCACAACATAAAAGCTAATACTCCTGTTGGCTGATGGTGTGGGTGTTGCCTAATGATTGTTGTTTACACAACTAGCCATAATGATGCTTATTTTTTGTATTTCCTTTTTTTGGAGTAATCATTAGTGTAGCATTAATTTAGTATATTGATTACTTACAGACCTCCTGGAATTTCTCACCAAAATGTTTAAAAAGTTTTCAAAATACCGCTCAAAAATTACAAGTAGTACTCAAAAAATATCTAAACATTTAATACGTTTGATAGTTATTTATGATAAAAAAATAACTGAATACTATTACAATCTAACATGGCCTGTAGCTATACTTATGTTTTAATAATAAATTTAGATATCTAGTTGTACTTTGTTTTCATTATTTTCAAGTACTAATCCAATTCCTACCAACACTAGAACTATGGTATATAATAATGTTGCCCTGACAACCATAGTGTAACAGCTTAGTGACTAGTGCATCCCTTCAAGAAGACAAGTTTGGGAGAAGTAATGCAATATTTAACCTATTATATGTTAAGTTTTAGATTTTTTAAATTTAATTACGTTGATCTTTAGTAACTGATTAAATAGAATATCTGCAGCCTCTCATGTCATTTGCTGTATAAAGATCTAAATGAATATCAACTGCTACAACGTCTCATGTCATTTGCTATATATGATCTAAATGAATATCAATTGTTACAACTTCTCATGTCATTTGCTCTGTATGATCTAAATTAATATAAACTGTTACAACCTTTCATGTCATTTGCTATATACAATCTAAATAAGTATCAACTGTTAAAACCACTCATGTCCTTTGCTCTATACGATCTAAATTAATATCAACTGTTACAACCTCTCATGTCATTTACTATATACGATCTAAATGAATATCAATTGTTAAAACTTCTCATGTCATTTGCTGTATACAATCTAAATGAATATCAAGTGTTACATTTACTTGTATTTTATTTGTTGTTGAGCTCGATTACACATCAAGTGTTACATATACTTGTATTTTATTTATTGTTGAGCTCGATTACACAACAAGTGTTACACATACTTATATTTTATTTATTGTTGACCTCGATTACACAGCAAGTGTTACAAACAATAAATAAAATACAAGTATAGACCTCAATTATGCAACAAGTGTTACATTTGTATTTTATTTATTGTTGAGCTCGATTACACAACAAGTATTACATATACTCGAGCTCAACAATAAATAAAATACAATTACACAACAAGTGTTACACATACTTATATTTTATTTATTGTTGACTTTGATTACACAACAAGTGTTACATATACTTGTATTTTATTTATTGTTGAGCTCGATTACACAAGTGTTACATATACTAATATTTAATTTAGGAACCTCTTAGCCTAGTGTAATAAAACTTCAGTAAAATAACACATCTAAAATTTTACAAGTTCACTAGATGCAGAATGTGAGCTTACTGTTTATATTATCTTAAAGAAAAATAGCTAGTAGACTCCCACTGTTCCCCCCTATTATTGCTTTTGCCAGATCACAGTTACTGCTCCTGGTTCAAAATATGCCAATAAAACCATAAAATTTACAGAATATGAAAAGTTGAGAAATCAAAACTGTTAAGTAAGTAATTTGGAATTTTCTGAAAAATTCTGTAATTCTTCCAGAAGAAAAAATATCGTTATTATTCAATTTATTTTTTATCTTTTCATTTCACAGTACATTGATGTTTTCACTAAAATTAGTATTAGGGTTTAGAAAAGAAGAGGTAAAAAAACTTTTACCAAAAAAAAAATATTCAGTAATCATTAGGGAGTTGCAGAGTGTACGCAAATGAAATATGAAAACTGTAAGAACACTTATAGAAACATTATTATGTACAAATTTACAGATGTGGGATTGGTCAGTTTGAAGCTGTGGACAGATGGTCAATTAATTAATTAATTGCCCAACTGTAGTAGGAAACACTAAAGAGGGAAAACAAAAGTCTGGCTGTTGTAACATGCAATTTAACACTTTCTTCTTTTGTTTGATTTATTGATTTCTCAACATGCATGTAGATTTCTAATTTCTTCAAGCTGTTAATATAAATATATTAATTGTTTTAATGTGTTCTTTTTAACTTCAAGTTATTCATGATAATGATGGAATTAGAAAATGAAACATTCATAATCAAAAATTTAATGGTGCTTTCGTGTTTCTTATAATACTTTAATTTCCATCATATTTATCTTTACAAAGAGGTAATCTGATATCATCAAGTTTCCTTTCAAAATTGTAAATTTTGTACTCTTTTTTCTTTTTTTTGTAAAATCAGAGTGAATTTATTTTCTCAAATAACATACTATTTTACAGTGTGATTAGTTTGTTTAGTAATAATGTACTAAAGTCAGATATACTTGTTCTCTGTAACAATGCTATACTCTTTATTTAATAACAATTATTTTTATCTGAAGAATTAATTTATTCTGTAATAAGTATCCCAATTTTTCACAACAATCCTATATTCTTTTTCTCAACCTTACTGATAATACTGGTGAAAAGGGTGGGTACAAGGGTAATGTCCAATACAAACCTCAGAATGTTATATTTATTTTTTCTGACTTATAATTAATGGCTAAAAGTAATATTTATTTTCAGCATCAAAAATTTATAATTTTACTAGACAACTCATGACCCATTGGGTCACCCACTATTCAGAGGTTAAGAAGAATTCAAGCTAATTTCAATATTGCACTGAAATGAAGGTTTATTTTAAGACAACTTAATTCAATTGTTCAATCCATTCGTGTTATTCATAATTCAAGAAAAGATATTTGATTGTTGATCGGGAGTAAAAGGAAAGGCAATTTCATTTTTCAAAAAAGTGAAGTCAGAGTTTTCAGGTATTGTGATGAATTAGTTCATTATGTTGTCGTCTTTCCTCTTAAACCTTCTACAAATAAGAAACAGTAACACTTTATTTTTCTTTGAATTACCTTCCATAACCAAGCACATTATTGAGAAATTCTTTAAGATCTTGTTTTTGTCATCTTACACCTTTTAATGAAGATGGGAACATTGACAGGGAAATAATATAATAGCCAATGCTCGGCGAGAAGTTTTCGTTTATAAAATTTTGTTGTTGTTCTCGACTTGATTTTTATTTTATTATCTCATCTCCATAGTTACTATTTGCAAATAGTCAATGACATTGTAGGTCCAATTTGTTGTTGTTCTTTCTAGTGACATTACTTTAAAATATCTTCTATACAACAATATATGCACAACAGAAATTAAATGATGAGATGAAAATGTGTTATAATGAAAGTTATAAAAAAATATAGTATAGCTTCCTTAAGGAACAGATAAACACCAACTGTTAGCTTGAACTAGTGAACTTCTTTGAAAAACCTAACGTTAGTATAACATGCTTGAATTTTCTCCTGTTCTCCCTAAACATCTTTTTGCCAATGAAAACTCATTAAGCCACTCGACAGTGTAACATGAGAGAAGAATGGCATCTGTAACAAAATTACGACGACACATGTTACTATTTAAACTGTGTCGAAATAGTATCAGTAACTTACTTATAGTCAAACCAAAAACTAGTGTTTATGAAGATACAAAATAATCTATCTATATACTACAAAAACTCTGAGATTGTTTGTTTATTTGTGTGTGTGCTTGTCTGTAATTAACTACAGCAAAAACGGCGCACATTAGCACCATATTTGTAATAAAATGAGAATAGAAATAGAATAAAGCAAGTGTCATTAAAATCGGGCCAAGGGTTACCGAGTTAGCGCCGTTTTTTGGGTCACTTTTCGTACATTCCATTATTATAAAACTTCGTTTTCCACCTGATGAATTTTAAGGAACACATAAACCACAACTGTTAATGAAAGTTACAACAAATATAGTATAGCTTCCTTAAGGAACACATAAACCACAACTGTTAATGAAAGTTACAACAATTATAGTATAGCTTCCTTAAGGAACACATAAACCACAACTGTTAATGAAAGTTACAACAAATATAGTATAGCTTCCTTAATGAACACATAAACCACAACTGTTAATGAAAGTTATAAAAAATATAGTATAGCTTCGTTAAGGAACACATAAACCACAACTGTTAATGAAAGTTATAAAAATATAGTATAGCTTCCTTAAGGAACACATAAACCACAACTGTTATTTTAGCTGTTCCGTGTCTTACTAACAATAATGAATCTCCAGTTGATTAGCTGAGTGATACATGTCTATCTCTGTTTCTGGGTGTATAGATACTTGCTAATTTAATAAATAACATCTTTTGTATCAGAAGAACAGTAACCCATCTAAAATGATTAACTTAAAATAATATAAGAAACTAGGGCCAAATGAAAAATGTTATATTGATCTATTCATAAATGTGACCTACCCGCATTTCATAAACTAGATTATTCAGATAATAACATATTTATAAGTTGTGAATATTCGGTATGTTTGTTGTTATATTTTTCATGTTTCTCTTTCTTTTCACTTAAAGTTACTCATTCTCACACACATTGCTACTCTCTTCTCTCTCTCTACCCCCTCAAATTGTAACACTTTCATTGTCATTCTAGTCTTTCTCTCTTTCAAACATACACAATACTATGTTCTCTCTCCCTTACAGTGTTACTCTCTCTTACTTACAATGTTACTCTCTCTCTCTTACAATGTTACTCTCTCTCTCCCTTACAATGTTACTCTCTCTTTCTCACAAAGTTACTCTCTCTTCCTTACAATGTTACCCTCTCTCTCTCTTCCTTACAATGTTACTCTCTCTCTCTTACAATGTTACTCTCTCTTACTTACAATGTTACTCTCTCTTCCCTTACAATGTTACTCTCTCTCTTTCTCACAAAGTTACTCTCTCTTCCTTACAATGTTACCCTCTCTCTTCCTTACAATGTTACCCTCTCTCTTCCTTACAATGTTACTCTCTCTTCCTTACAATGTTACCCTCTCTCTTCCTTACAGTGTTACTCTCTCTCCCTTACAATGTTACCCTCACTTACTTACAATGTTACTCTCTCTTACTTACAATGTTACCCTCTCTTACTTACAATGTTACCCTCTCTCTTCCTTACAGTGTTACTCTCTCTTCTTTACAATGTTACCCTCTCTCTCTTCCTTATAATGTTACTCTCTCTTACTTACAATGTTACCCTCTCTCTTCCTTACAATGTTACTCTCTCTTTCTCACAAAGTTACTCTCTCTTCCTTACAATGTTACTCTCCCTTACTTACAATGTTACCCTCTCTCTTCCTTACAATGTTACTCTCTCTTCCTTACAATGTTACTCTCCCTTACTTACAATGTTACCCTCTCTCTTCCTTACAATGTTACTCTCTCTTCCTTACAATGTTACTCTCCCTTACTTACAATGTTACTCTCTCTTCCTTACAATGTTACCCTCTCTCTTCCTTACAATGTTACTCTCCCTTACTTACAATATAACTCTCTCTTTCTTACAATGTTACTCTCCCTTACTTACAATGTTACTCTCTCTTCCTTACAATGTTACTCTCTCTTCCTTATAATTGTACTCACTCACCCTTAAAATTAAAGCTATTTTCACAAAGAATGTTAATATCATACACAATGTTTCGTAGGAGGTGACAAAGTAACATATAGAAGTGAAACCTGCAAAGAAAACAGAATACATGATACTAATTTTTTTTTATAATGTGTTAGTAAAAAATTCTTATGTTTCAATTTAACACTTTATATGTTTTTTCATTCCATTTAATAATATTTTTATAGGATTACTTTTTTAGAAAGTTATATTTCTTAAGACTTTTAAAATAGGTAAACCACAACTGTTAACCCGTTAACTGCTGCAGGAGCATCTCAGTTGCCGTTTTCTGTCTCACAGATAAAACTGAGTTGCCATCAATCACAATAAAACGGTAATTATCGTCATTTGCATAGAGTTATAGTTATATATGTGCGACTGAAGGATATTTCCGTCATATGCAGCTGAGCCATAGAACTTCAATGACGGAAATATCCGTCATCCGCAGTTATTAGGTTAATGAAAGTTACAACAAATATAGTATAGCTTCCTTAAGGAACACATAAACCACAACTGTTAATGAAAGTTATAAAAAATATAGTATAGCTTCCGAATGGTCTTAACGGAAAGTTTGTGAAAATTGTAGAGGTGTACAACTATGTTGTGTATTTACTGATGACGAGAACGTTGAATGTAAGAGAACTGGTCAACAGTCATCACATCAACTTATCAACAAATAGTACAAAAACAAACCCATGCTTATCACATTGAGTCCTGCAGTGTACATAAACAAAAATTAAGTTTACAATATGAAAGTTTATAAGTGGTAGATCGAAGAAAATCTTTCATTGTTTCTTTTTAATAGTATTTAGCAAATATTTTTGTGTTAGTTTACTAGTATTCCGAATATATGTAACCTCATAACGAGTTGTAAAAGAAGGATGGTGTTTGGACCCAGGTTTAACAGGCCCATTTGATGACAAAGGATTTATAAAGTTTATTGTTGTAAGCCTAGACGATCACTCCATTACGGGTCGGGATAAGTTGATAAGATAAGTTCTAGGTAAAGTGCCCGAATAAAGTAAAGTTGAGGAATCATGTGGGAAACGAGAAACACAAAAATTGGCGAAATAGAATAGTTATCTAAACGGACATATTTCCGAGGACGGCTAGGCAAAGGTTAATTTCTTTGTTTTAGAACAAAGCCACAGTGCCATGGTTACCGTGGAGAATCTAACCCTGTATTTTAGCGTTGTAAGTCCGTGAACTTACCGCTGTCCCACCGGAAGACAGAAGGCATAACAGTTGGAGTGGTAGATGATGTGGTGGTAGGAAGAGTCCATATCAGCACAGTGATGACGAGACGAACGAGAGAGTTTGGAGTGGAAGTCAAGTCAATAATATGACTTGAGACGGCGACGAAAAGATAAAAAAGAGAATCACCTCAGTCACCCCCTAAGCATTCTACCGTGGGGGATAGCCTGGAGTGCATGGAGACCAACACACAGCACAATAAATTAGCAAACATATAACTAATGTAAAATAAACGAGTAAACAAGAGATCAAGAAATATAACCCCACAAAGGTCAATAACCTGAAGAACAAATAGCTATCCAAGCGCACGAGGAATCGCAGACCTATAAAAGTCAAGTCATAGTCCCTATAAACGTGATTGAGACGATTTATATTATCAAACTGTTTGAAAATCAGTTGTGTCGGTGTGAAATGGATTAAGTTGGAGAAATGTATTTTTTTTTTCGATTTTCATTTAAGTCACAACAATTCAGAATTGTGGTAAGGATTTTTTAACACTAAATTATTTATTTTAATTCCATATGTTATGAATTATTATTTTCTTGAATTAACCTGCTCATAAATTAAAAGTGGAGAACCAGTAACTTAGTATTGTTGATCCAGGAGCGGGACAAGAGGCCACAGTATCAACGCGAGAGGACTACATTAGTAAAAGATATATTACGCGAAAATCAAGGAAGTCATTCCAGTAAAACTTTTAGCTTTTAATTCACGTGTCATAGTAAATATATTTTTCTCTTAGTTAATGCTTAACTAATTCCAGCATTTAGCTTTTAGTTAATGTGTTATGTTGATTAAAATGTAGTTAATTGGAGCTTTATTTTCAGTTAATGTTATGTTAGACATGGGAGTCGGAAGCAACTGTGTGGGAGACGCCAACGTTGAAAGTGAGCCAAACCAAGAAAAGCGGAAACAATACAGATTAGATGGGTGGGGTTTTGGAAGCATGGTCTCCCAGAAAATCTTTACAATTAAAGAGGCAACTTAATGATTAATTACAGCTAATTTTGATACAGTGAAAAATATTATAAAAACAAAGGGAAAAAACACAAGAAAAATTAATGTGAAAATCAACCATTCAATGACCAACTCAAATAACCTTCTATTTATTTGTTTTTTACTTTTATCTCTTTATCTTGTAATTTCAGTTCTTTACCTCGAGCTACCAAACTAAAGCGCAATGGTTGAGGAGGAGGCCTTCGAGAAGGTTCATCCCGATGACTGTGGCACAAGATGTAGGCACCGTGGTGAAATAGGTGGTCAATACCATCGCTACTTTTAAAAAGTTTGCAAGACAGATAGGTCAGACCTAAAGCATTTTTAATCCTGATATCTCAGTAAACCGTGATTTTATTCTTCAGTAATTCAGAGATAATGTTATTTTCAGTGATTAACAGTGAAAGCAGTGGAGGTCGTTAGGTGGTGGTGGTTTCTTGAGAGAGGGAGAGCTGAGCTTCTGTCAAAAATGCTTGTGTTACGACTCTCATCCAAATGCACCTACTCACCTGTTTGACTACATTGCAGGGGTCCATATTTCGCCTGTGAATGGACTCAGTTGGAATTGCCTCCAGTTTGTAATACTTGCCATCACAATAGCTCCAATCAGCACCCCTAACCCAATAATGCCTTCATCAAACTTAGTTTTTCCTCCTCCTAATGTAGAGGACACTTGTCGATTTCTTACCTTTGCTCTTCAGAATATTCATCCCTATCAGCGACCATTTGTTCTTGACAGTATCAATGATGTTGCTAAAGCAGTCTTTAAGCTCAGTAGACACGCCACCTACTCTGGACTGAATAATGATTTTCATTTTCTTCAACTGTGGGAATAAATGTCAAGCTGTGTCATGTTTTACAAATACCCACTAAATGTCAAGCTGTGTCATGTTTTACAATACCCACTAAATGTCAAGCTGTGTCATGTTTTACGAATACCCACTAAATGTCAAGCTGTGTCATGTTTTACAATACCCACTAAATGTCAAGCTGTGTCATGTTTTACAAATAATCACCATTTCATTCTCTATGCTAGTTTCTGAATTATCTTGTGGTCAAATTTCTAATTTATATTTTCAATTCAATAACCGCTTATTCGATAGTAAACGAAGTATGTGAAGACATACATTTATTATTTACAATCCACTTTCAAACTAATGCCATTAATACATAATGTTCTATCAAAAGAACATCAGTATACTAAACGAAAAACTAAATTTTCAAACTTGTATCATTAGCACGTAATGTACTTTCAAAGCACTGTATAAGACAACAACGATTTTCAAACTAATGTCATTAATACGTAATGTCCTAACAAAATACTAAAATTAACATGAGAACGATTTTAAAACTAATGTCATTAATACGTAATGTCCTATCAAAATACTAAAATTAACATGAGAACGATTTTCAAACTAATGCCATTAATACGTAATGTCCTATCAAAATACTATAAGTAACAGGATAAACTCCGTTTTCAAACTAATGTCATTAAAACAAACTGTCCTTTCAATAGACTATAAGTAACACGACAAACTTCACTTTCAACTTATATCGTTAATATAAAATGTCATTTAAAACTTAATTTTAAAAGTAATGTCATTGCTATGTAATATCATCTCAAAAGGCCATTCATAACACCACGCACTCCATTTTCAGAATGTACTTTCTAGAGTTTATCAGTGACCAGAATTACTATTTTTGTCAGTAAAACTCAGTTTTATACTATAGATAACTTTCAATATAAAACTGTCTTTCAAAATACTGTCAATATTATTTAGTTATTCTTAACATTATTGTCAGTTGCATATACTCTTATCAAACATTTTTAAAATACTGTCAATATTATTTAGTTATTCTTAACATTATTGTCAGTTGCATATACTCTAATCAAACATTTTTAAAATACTGTCAATATTATTTAGTTCTTCTTAATATTATTGTCAGTTGCATATACTCTAATCAAACATTTTTAAAATACTGTCAATATTACTTTGTTATTCTTAACATTATTGTCAGTTGCATATACTCTTATCAAACATTTTTGCTAAAACTTACTTTGCTACATTCCTCACTTACTCAGCCTACATGCTAGCAGGATTGGGTTTCGTTATTTTAGAGCAAAAACAAAATGGGCTATCGGCGGTGTGCACCACGGGGAATCGAACTCCAGATTTTAGCGTTATAAGTCCGCAGACATATCGCTCTGCTACTGGGGGCTGTTGTGAGCACCTTAACATTACATACACTATTCAAAAACACCCGATGATGATACATTATTTAGTTTCGGTGAAATAAAGTATGTTCAAAACTATTGTAACAAAGTAATATTCAGTTCAAGTGCTTTTGTCAAAATTATCTTTTTTTTTATGTGTGTGTATTCTTTTTTATGCTTATTTCTACAATAACACTACTAATTCTTTAAGTGTCACTAAAAGAAGCCGATCAGTGTTTTCTTCATTTCTGTACAAATCCACAGTAGAAAAAACACCTTGGGATAAAACTGCTTAACAAGATATTTTAGTGTTTTATGCTTTCTTCTGTTTTAAGCACTGCCGATAATTAGCTTTGATTTAAATATATTTTATAGAGTTCGCTACTTCTTTATACACAACCTTGACGCGGGAATTGAAATTTTACAATAGCATTATTAATACAGTTCAAAAGCAGTACTGATATAAAACATCAGTAGGTACATTGATATCATAACATGCTTAACACAATATTTGAATACTAATCTTAAGTTGGCCTACAAGACCGATACAAATTAGACCTCAACTTAAAATATCATTGAATTTCTTGCAAGAAATACATAATGCATTTTTATACTGAATACCACTAAACAAAAAATAGATTACTAGATTGTTCTTTATGACCATAGAAAAAAAAGGCTTCCTTCTTTAGTATAGTTTAATTATGAATATGTTTTAGTTACACTATCTAATTCAGAAATAGATATTGAACATCATATCCATATGATCTGAATGTGTACAAATAATCACTTTAACCATTTTTCTCTCAAAAGAGCAACAACCTGCATAATGTTTTAATCTTTAGTTTTTACTACTGGTAACCTTGTTGATAAGCTTGTACAGGTCGGGGGTAACCACTCTGAGGTCCTCGAGAGTAAGGATTAGCACCAGGTGGTTGGGATGTTCCAGGAGAGTAAGAAGTAGTATATTGTTGTGGTGGGTAGGCTTGACCAGGTTGTGGAGTGGAGTCATACTGAGGAGCACCTGGTTGAAACTGAGGTTGGTGAACAATAGCTGATCCTTTTCCTGCTGGTTGTTGTTGACTGTATTGCTGTTGAGTTTGATAACTTTCATAAGGAACAGCTACTGGCTGTGGTGGCTGGCCAACACTGATGGTAGACTGAGGTCCATATTGAGCCCTTGGGGCTAGGCCTTGCTGGGGAATCTGCTGTTGTGGAGTAACTGTATTCATATAAGGCTGGGGAACTGGGGAAAAAGTTAAATTACTAAATTTGGTTATGATATAAACATTTTTAAAGGTTTCAACTGCATCTGTTTCTAGGACAATATGATGGTGTTCTTTTTATTTCATGTCACATATTCTTAGCATTTTTGCTAACTGTGCAATGAGAAACACATAGGGGTGTGCATAAAAGTAATAAAACAGCTATTATACACAGAGAACCAGCACAATACACTAAAACAAAAACCAAAAAAGAGTATCACAAATTATACCTCACTGTTTAGTGCCAAATGAAAATAATACAAATACTTTTAAATTAATATCCATACACTATATATACATATACAATTCAAACTTACAA
>NW_013668296.1:68391-80354 GCF_000517525.1 Limulus polyphemus
TACTGTGTCTTATGTATCTGGATCTCGTGATTAATACCGGATGTGTTTGTCACTCATGAATTTTATTGCTAGATTTTGTTATCATTACTGGTGTTTGTGTCTTAAGAACTGGATTACTGTGTCTTATGTATCTGGATCTCGTGATTAATACCGGATGTGTTTGTCACTCATGAATTTTATTGCTAGATTTTGTTATCATTACTGGTGTTTGTGGCTTAAGAACTGAATTACTGTTACATTTGTTTATTTTGAATGCTTGATTTACTCTTTGATATAACGAGCTATTCCTTGTATCTTTTAACTTAAGAACTGTATTAGTAGGTTTGTCATCAAGAGCCCCAGGTTCATGCTTATACTACTAGGATTCAGTGGCTCTGTTTAAATATACCAAAGTTTAGTAAGAAGGATTTTTTTTTCCAGTACAAATGTATAAAATTTAGAAAATATCTTGTTTTTGTCTGCAAACTGTGCTGTTTTTGTCTTTATTATTTGAAGGATTGTGATCATTGCATAATAGTAAGTATCTGTGTTATATGATTTCAGTTTATGAAGTGCGCTCAGTTTTTAGGCATGTTGTAATAGTGTAAAATAGCTTTATATTTTGTGGAGACAATAACATGTGTTTATCATTGGGTAAATCAAAATCACAACAATTTGTCATCTGAAGATCAAATTAGAGCAGCATTCTTTCCAAGTTTAGATCCATCAGGTTCCAGTGTGTTGAATGTTCTAGTTTTTGTCCATGTTGTTGTAATGGTATAAAATAGCCTTTTAAATTTTGTTTGTAGATGTAAAGGCGTTAACATATATCATATCTATCCTTGGGTACATCAGTATCACAACCATTTATCATCTGAAGATCAGATCAGAGCGGCATCCTTTCCAGATTCAGATCCATCAGATCTACCACCAGACTCAGAATTTTCAATGGCTGCTGGCAATTTTGTGGAAATTTACACAGAGTCAGGTAGTTTTTAAAAACATTGAAAGAAAATTGCATACATGCTACAGTTAAAAGCTTCATTTATTGTCCTATTACTCGATTTTTCAAATGATGATAGATTTAAGTGCAATCCTTTTTGGTATTATAGATAAATACACAGCCAATAAAATCCCAGGTTGTGTTTTATCTCTTAAAATTAATACTGAAAAACCTTTAAAATTTTTTATAATATTTGTTTAAAAGTAACTCACAAAAATGTATAAATTAAGAAATATTACAAAATATCAAGTTTGAAGAAAATATTTTCCCAGTTACAAAACCTGAATATACTAAAGAAGTTAAGTAAGTATTTCACATTTTATGTAGATACTTGGGATTGTGTAGCCACATGCTTCTTCTTGGATACAGCAAATAATGTTGTGCTGTATATTGAAACCATACAAAACATCCTTAAGCCCGGTGGATATTGGATCAACTTAGGCCCTCTTCTCTACCATTATGCAGATCTACCTAATGAAGACTCCATTGAGCCAAGCTATGAAGAAATAAGAAGCATTATTCAGGCCTATGGCTTTGAATTTGTAGTAAGCACCACGTTATTTTATTCAAATACTGTTAAATATTTTGACTCTTTGTTCAACTGCTGATGTTCCATTTTGAGATATTTTCATAAAAACCTTCTGTTAAAATGATGGATATAGGTTACATTTATGAAGTTTCTACCCTCCTAGTTATTCCTGTTTACTAGCGTGTACCACATTTTATTGCATGTCTTTCCTTCTCATTCTCTTTCTAAAGTACTTATCTTGTGAATGACTATTGTATTTTATAATTGTCTCCTTACAATTTTATTTTAAATTTTTTCTATCAAAATGCACTGTACTGCATACCAAACACATTATTACATTTTATGCAGGTGTATTGTGACATTAGGTTCCTCTTGCATGGTCCAGTAGAAGTATTACTCAGATACGATACCTCACCGTTTCACACAGAAGAGCTTAATCCCTTGCACATATGCCTATGAGATTTGCATGCCACTAACCTATCTAATTCCCAATTAAAAATCATGTGTTTAATATAAACTGTGCTGGTGCACGACAACATCATCATGTGACAATATCAATAAGAGGGTGACATAACCACCTTGTGGGGTAACTTCCCTTCAGCAGTTGCTCTCAAAATAACTTCATTCTTTTTCTCAGCATTGTCTCAAACAGACATTTTAAACGTAGTAATTAATTATGTGAGATTTGCGATAGTTTAAGTAACTTGAATTTAACTGTTTCTTTCTTTACTGAAGAAGATTTTTTTCCTTCTTACACATTATGAATTCTCAAATGATGATAACTACTACTTCGTCCTGTGAAGGTGATGATGTTACTAACACGAGACCTGTGGCTACTAGAAACTCGTTATCTGTGGAGTATGTGAAAGCCATTGTTCAATGAGTTGTAGGTTCTATCATGCACACTGGACCTCCTCCTCCCATCCATTCAACTGATGTTTCTTCTCCTCAGTTTCAAAATGACCAAAATGGTGATGATTTTGACTGGCTATTACCCCCACCAGGGTTTTCACTAGGCACTGATTTATCAGTGGAATAAAACTGTCACCCGCCTAATATCTTTCTTAAGATGATTTTGCAGGTATATTATTTCATTTCTCTTTCTCCAGTGTATTTTGATTCCATCTCCTTCTGGTATTAGCATCCTTGCAGACTCATTTCTTGAACAACTGCCTTATCCTACTCACCTATTTGACTCTTTTTGTCCTGGCTTACAGCCATTCTTCATTTGCGATTTATTGGAATCTCTTTTACTTGCTTGGTGAACAGACCCCTTAGCTTCTATTCCACTTTCTAGTGCCAAATTTTCACACCTTCATCTCTTTCTTACAACCTTTTACTTTGCCTCTCCTTCCTTCACCTTGTTTCTGAGGCACTTCAACATGCTCCTGAAGGGTTCTCTGGAGAGGTTTGTTCTCCTCTTTTCACCACTTTAGCTTGTACTACTACATCTGCTCTATCCCTCCTTACTTGGTTCCTTGGCTATTGGGAATTATTGGGTTGAATTGCTCTCCTAATTAATATTCACCTTATTTCCCTCATCTCATTGGACTCATTTTCTTCACCTGAAGGTCTTTGGTTGTGTTTCTGAATCTCTGGAGATTGGGACCAAACTGTCCCAGCATCAGTCCTCATTGTCTTCTTTGGTCTCTCTCAACCTTGCCCTTCTGTTCCTTTTCCTAGGACATCTCTTCCCATCATCTCACTTCACAACATCAGAATCATTGCTATCTCATCTGTGACTATTCTGTTGGGTCTGGCCCAGTGGGTGCCCATCTGTTTCTCTTTCTCAGACTTGGTTTCCATTTTCATCCAATAGATGGGTCCTTCAGGTTCTAACCCACAGCCTATCTCTCCACTTCTCTTCCTTCCCTGTCTCCTTTTCCTGTTTCCTTTCCTCTGAACCCATTTTATCTCCAGCATCTTGAGGATGCAGTCTCGGATCACTTGACCAAGAATGCCATCAAGAGAGTACTTACCCTTACTCTAGGATATTACTCTCATCTCATTGTGGTCCCCAAGGAGACAGGGTATTCTAGTCATCCTGCAGTTCTGAATGAAAGGTATATTTTCTCTCAAGAGGTTCTTTTTCCCAGTCTGTGAATGACCAAGATTGACATTTCAGATGCTTTTTTTTACACATTCTAATTGCGTCTTCCTCCAGACATTTTCCCCATTTTGTCAAAGGGAATCTAGTCTTTCAGTTCCATGCTCTTCCCATTGGTATTGCATCTGCTCCTTACATCTTCAATTGAATCATGGGGGCACTTGCTCACCATATTTACAGAAGTTTCATTAGTACATGGACAATTGGCTTCTCCTCACCTCTTCATGGGAGAACTGCTTTTCTCACACTTCCATTTTGCAGGAGGCTGCTCAGCTGGGCTGGCTAATCAAGTATTCCAAGTCTTTTTACTCTGCCTACCCAATATTCGGACCTGGATCATCTTCTGTGTCCGGTTCAAGCTATTTCACATGAACATCTCCTTTTTGAGGTTCATTTCACCATTTGTTTTTGCTTAGAGACTCCTCTTTATCCAGGGTCCTATTGCCTCCTACCCTGGGGGGGGGGGGTCCTGCCAACTCCTCCTTGGTGTACTCTTCCCTAGATATTGATGCTCACAGGCTTTTTCACGTTTCACTACATCTCACTATCTTGTGTCTAATTTTCACTGACCCTTAGACAAGATCCTTCAGGATGGCATGTGGACAAATCTGCACACTTGTGTCTCCCATTATTTTCATCACTTGACTATTTTGACTCCATCCAGTTACTATTCTTCAATATATGCACTATCTTTGAGAAAGGTAAGTACATTTTCTTTTTCATCACCCTCTTCACATTTATAGGATCCAGCCAATTAGCTGGTGTTGCCTCTCAGGATATGTTTATTTCCCAAAATCTGCATCAAGCCAGGGATAACTATCCTCCCTGGCTTCACCAGGGCCCATTGTCAAGATGGGGTGTTCTGGAAGACCCCTAGAGGTATTCTCATAATATTAAACCTACTTATTTGTCTGATCCAGACCGAACCATTCCATGGACAATCATGTAAAAAGCTGGCACCAAGGAAGTGACTGTCCATTTTTGCTTGTGCATGCCAGCTTTTCAAAATAGGGTTTCACAGTCATCCATTGCACTGTTTCCAGTAAAAGACATTTGCGGCAGGTATCCAATGAGGATCCAGGCTCTTTTTCAGGTCTTCCCAATCCAAATTTCCCTCTTCTTCTTCAAGTGGAGCACAGAAGACCCTTACCACTTACCAGTTTCTAGCTGCTGGAGTGGTGGACCTTCTGAAGTTCCTCACTGATTGTGTACAATACAATACAGTGGGAATTAGGGTGGTGGTGGTACTGTTTGTGTAGTGTGGGTTACTCTTCAAACAGCTTGTGTGTCCTTCTTCTACAGCTGGACAGGTTCATTGCCCCTGTATCTGTCCAGTTGAGTCAAGGTCAGGTACAATATATGATCTGATTGTGCCCTAATCACATTACACTTCTTGGCTTGCCAACCACTTGTGTGTGGGTGCTCAATTGGTCATTGAAAAAATTCTGCCTATCCTTATGACACTTGGAGCTCTCTTTTTGTCTTTCCATCTCTTTCTTCCAGATGAAGAATGTACTTTGGTCGAGATGAGATGTAGTTTCCCATGGTTGTACCCCTATGGAGCCCCTGCCATCAGGCATTATATGCCATAGACTTTCCCGTGGAGCCCCTACCATCAGACATCACACACACCGTGGAATATCCCATGGAACCCCTGCCATCAGGTGTCACACTCCATGGGCTTTCCCTTTGTGCAGTTTTGAAAGGGAGCTCATCTAGGTAAATTTTTGCACTGGCCCTTTCACAATTTCATTGTAGGATTCCAGCTATTCTGTGCACGGTGGTTGAGATATCGTCTCAGAGGTTAACATTTTCCTTACGTGAAAATGTATTTCTAATAGATACTAACCTCTGTTCTAAAAGTTTCTGTATAATTTAAGTCATGATATTTGTACTTTTATTACATTCATAATAAACTACATGCTGGTTAATGTGTTTTAAACTGTTATCTTACTGAAACAAAACGGCTTAGATTAAATTATTTTTCTTTGTTTTTAAGTATTTCTAAAAGGAAATGTAAATGTAGATAGCTTTGATAATTTTACTGCAGAAAAATTACACATTCAAAACTAAAGCATATGATATGTATAAAGAGGCATAGAATATAGTGCCTGTTTAAAGTTTATACATAGAGACATAGAATATAGTGCCTGTTAAATATTTAGTTTATACATAGACATAGAATATAGTGTCTGTTAAATGTTTAAAGTTTATACATAGAGACATAGAATATAGTGCCTGTTAAATGTTTAAAGTTTATACATAGAGACATAGAATATAGTGCCTGTTAAATGTTTAAAGTTTATGCGTAGAGACATAGAATATAGTGCCTGTTAAATATTTAAAGTTTATACATAGAGACATAGAATATAGTGCCTGTTAAATAGTTAAAGTTTATACATAGAGACATAGAATATAGTGCCTGTTAAATATTTAATGTTTATACATAGAGACATAGAATATAGTGCCTGTTAAATGTTTAAAGTTTATACATAGAGACATAGAATATAGTGCCTGTTAAATGTTTAAAGTTTATACATAGAGACATAGAATATAGTGCCTGTTAAATATTTAATGTTTATATATAGAGACATAGAATATAGTGCCTGTTAAATATTTAAAGTTTATACATTTGTACTAATTTTTTTTTCATTTTCCAGAAAGAAGAATTAGGCATCAGAACACCATATACACAGAATCCACGATCGATGATGTTTTATGAATATCGCAGCGTATTTTTTGTGTGTAGAAAGACACTTTTGTGATTGGAGTTTTGCCAGTAATTTATGTATATAATAATGATTAACGACAAACTTTGTATGTGTTACTATAGGACTTCAGAACTAACATCTTTTATGTTTTATTATGAAATCACATAAATTACATCAAACATGCTATATTTTGTAGTAGCACAAAGTTTGCACCACATATTTTTCATAACCTAAACTCACTATATGTCTTAATTAAAAAGTACTTTACTTATCAAAATTTTAAACTAGTATATTGAGAAAACTAAACAAGCCATCATATAAATAAAAGTCATGATTGTTACATTAAGACCATTTACTTCAGAATTCTAGTAGCTAGAACATTTGGGATCTTTGCTTTTCAGATCAGACTTTGGTTTCTTGTAAAGTCTACAATTTAAAACTGTTATGAGAATATAAGGCTGATTCTTTCAAACATGAGATTCCTGGTATTTTAAGTTTCATCATAATTTCTTGCCACTAATGTTGAAGAAATATCCATGTTGTAAGCTATTATTAGAATAGAACTCGCTAATAGAGCTGGCAATCTAGTCATGGTATCATAAAAACAAAGCTGCACATACACAGTGTGAAATATTTACTCGTAATGAGTACTTATTAATAAGTAAAACAACTGTATACAGTTATTGGCAGCTGCCAAAAAAATCCATTAAGTAGTAGCATCTGAAACACTTAAATCCTACTTCTAGTACATTTTGTGACACATTTCAAATGAGTTATTGAAATGGAAGAAGTGTGTATATATATATATATATATATATATATATATATGACATTGGAAAACATAGGTAAGATTTTAGTTTGTGTATCTTGTTCAGGTAATTTCATTATGTTAATACATCATCTAAAGCAAAATAAGCAAGGTCTATGAATCCTTGAAAAGCTTGTAACTTTGGCATTTCCACCTTGAATTTTGTAATTATACCATAGTGGCTTATAAATATTATATTGTATTCATATTATTTACTTTAATATTGGATGGTAAAATAATGTTTGTTTTATACAACAGTTTGGTAAAAACAACTGTAAATACAGTTCATTGAGAGATAGAACAGTGTATTATAAAGTAGTATAAGTGAAAAAATATTGGAGATAGAAAAATGTAATTTTGTATTTGAAATCAATGAAAACCTAATTAAGGTTGTAATTAATATGATCAGCAAATTAGATTCATGACTCTCATTTAATTTTGAAAGGGCCCGGCATGGCCAGGTAATTAGGGCACTCGACTCATGGGTTCAAATCCCCATCACACCAAACGTGCTCACCCTTTCAGCCATGGGGGCATTATAATGTGATGGTCAATCCCACTATTCGTTGGTAAAAGAGTAGCCCAAGAGTTGGCGGTGGGTGGTGATGACTAGCTGCCTTCCCTCTGGTCTTACACTGCTAAATTAGGGGACAGCTGGCGCAGATAGCTCTCATGTAGCTTTAACAAACAATAATTTTCATTGAATTCAAGTACAAAATTATGTAATTTTTCTATTTCCAATTTTTATTTTCACTTCTTAATTTTTCTGAACAGTGTAACTTATTTCTAAATTTCTCCAGACAAAGACTACATTCAAGAACTGACTATTACAATTGATTAATTGTATTACATTTATGAAATAATAATTTACTAATGTCAAATGTATATTACTTCTCCATATTAAAGAACTAATGGTGACTATAATTCAAAGTTTATCTTCACAGAATGTGGCAAGCTTTTACTCAACAGTACAAGTCTGTCATACACAAAATGTCAAATGAATTGCTAAAGATTTGTCCGAAGTCAGTCTGACAAGTCAGTGTGCCAGATGATGTTCATGTGAAGGTTAAAGATACTTTTGTCCATCATATAGTTTGTAAATTGCATTTGCATATATGACCTAAAACCTGCTAACTGCATATCTAAAGTTCTTTCCAATATCCATGTCTGGTATTTTCTCTACCATGGAAATCAATGATGTAGGGTAACATGAAGTACTGATAACTTTGATACCTAATAATCTGTTGAATGATTAAATACTTGATTCTGCTGCAAACACCTAATAATCTGTTGAATGATTAAATACTTGATTCTGTTACAAACACCTAATAATTATGTTAATAAACAAAAATAAATACCATTATTAATCAGAAGCTATTGTTAATCCATGAAAAAATAATTCCAACTTCAAAATACTCAATTTGCTTGTGAGGTCATGACTTATAATAGAAATCTTCATTTAATGGTATTAATATATTTTTCTTCTTACCATATTTGGATTACAGATAACATGTTTTTAATTTGACAAATCAACTACTTTCTGCTTAAAAAAAGGTATTTTTGTAACATTTATTAGAGGAATGTTAAAATGTTATGTATTTAACTTTTATTAAACTAATAATGTTTCTTGCTTTTTGTTAATTAGAAATTCATTTTTATTATATAGAGGGGTGGACATATCAGAGAAGCCTTAGAATAACACTAGTATTTGGTGTTTTTTCTGCTCTTCAGTGTGACAAGTAGGGTTAGCAAAATTAGTGGCACTAGGTAATATTCCATGTGATAGCATGCTCAAGCACTATGCACAGTGTAATCGAATCATTTTCTCCAGTATCTTTAACAAGAACTTGTGATCAAAAGTATATAGATGAGAACCTGAAAAGTATCTTACAAATTAATGAAGCCAGTCTATGTAACTAACTGATTATAAAGCATTGAATCATCAGTTTAATAGTTTATGATTGTCAATACACAACAAACTTACTTACCCAGTATTGCAACTGGATTAACTAGTGACACTGACAAAAAAATAGTTGTGTTTGATCAAGTACAGACTGTAGTGTGTACATAAACTGATCAAAGCTTAAACAGAAAATGTATTTGTTAATAGCATTACAAGTTAAATCATGAATCTTGATGTTTTTATATTCATCCAACTTTTCATCACTGATGTCAAACATTATTGTAAATTATTGGTATTTTTTGCACATTTTTAAAGCAACTCAGTTATTACACTGTTTTACAGTGCCTTGTTTAATATCATTTACATATTTACAGTAAACTATTGCTTAAGGTAAGCATGAAATAATGATTGTTCACTAAGAAGCAAAAGTCAGAAAAATAAAATATTAAAAGTAAAGATTTAATGGAACAACTTTTTTGCAATTGTTAAACAGTACAGTTATTAATTTGGTCATCAGACATTTCAGGACAATAAATTCTAGCATTCCATATGCATTAATTAAGTAAATCTTTCACAATCCTTATATCTCCTCTTCATGCTAAAATGTGTATCCTGTATGAGGATGTTTGTATAATGACAATTGTTGCATAGCAGTAGTAAACATGGACAAAGTTGAGTCTATACAGATGAGATTCACTAATATGGTATTGGATTTCCACCAGGATGTGTCTAGTTCTCCATGTACGATTTTAATGTAGAGGACCTTTATTACATAATATGAATAGAAAGTGAATAATAACATTTTACATAATTTTAATCAGATTTCATGGTTTTAATCATTGTTTTGTTAAATGAAAAGAATGGATTAGTTTGAGAATCAAGTGACATTTTAATGGAACTGAACATGTATCTTTGAAGTAGAAATATCCATGTATTATGATGAAATATAATTTAATTTTACTGAACACATTTGGTGGATTGTTATCTGTAATTAGCTTCACAAGTTGTAGTAGTGAATAAAGAAGCTAGAGTGTTTTCAATAATTCATATTATTTCTAATAGAAATGAGACTTTGAATCTTGATGCACCTGTTGGGTACCTTAAAGTGTGTTAAACGTGACTTTTTAAATTTCCACAAAAGAACAGAATAGTCATAACAGCATATAAAGATAAGATTCAACATAATAATGGTTTTTTTGTTACAATATTAATTGTGTACTTTGCAGCACATGAAAAATGGACTATGGAATCTTGTAAAATGGACCATGGATTCTTGTAAAATGGCCTACAGAATCTTGTAAAATGGCCTCTGATTTGTTGTTCTTGTATTGGTGTATAAGACTGCCTGAATAAATATTACTTAAACTATCTGTTAAGAATACCAGACTGTTAAAATAAGACACCAATCCTTTTTAATTTCACATATGCTGAAGTGTTACTGCTATACACCCACGTAAGATGCTACAGAAAAACGTTTAAAATAACAAAACTAAAAATAACTTTAATAAAGAACATTTTCATAAGCTTTTATGCTGAGTTACAAATTATCTTTGCTGAAACCATTAGCACTAATATTGTAAAATAGAGAGAGTTGTTGAGAATCTGTTTTAACAACTTGCCTCTAGCCTTCCCTATGACAACACAAATTAAAAACCCTAATCCTCTTCTTACAACTCAACTGAAGTTTTGTGATTTGCATGTGCATATTGTGCATAAAATTGACCCTTTATAGGCAGATTTTCTGATGCCAAGTCCTCCTATATCAAAATTATAAAAGTATGCAAAGCACAAAATTTTTGAGTTTCATAGAAAGAGGTAAAGAAAAGAGAGAGTGGTTCTAGCATAGAAACGTAGACATATATGTGACCAATTACATACTGAAAATAGTGAAGAACTTTGAATAGCTTGTCACAGACATAACCCCAGAATTTTGGGGATTACTGCAGGTAATGTAGGAAAATGTAAAATTGTACTTCGCATGGATTTAGGTACGTAAAAGTAAAAAGAAACATGTTTAGAAACCCCCAATCACTTAGCCAAATGGAAGGCCATTTGTAAAGAGCTATATAAGCAGTATCTGGTATTTAACAAATGTAAGTGTCATCATGTTGAACTGATAAAGTGTCTCCAAAAGGGCAGGCAATTTATTATCACCCTTGCAATCATAAAACATTTCAAAAATGGTAAAGAGCATGTCACAGAATTTCCAAGTGGTTGTAGTTTACAGAGTTTTGAAAGATGCCAAGATGTACTGTCAGGTTAATGTGCTAAGATCACTTCACCACAAAGAAAGGCTATCTTTGTACAGATTTCATGGCAATAAGGTACAGCTCCACCAAAACAAATCACTGAGCCACATGCTCAAGTCACGTACTAGTTCGTCTGCAAGATGCAAGTACAATTGAAAATTTATACTATATCATTTGCAGGCATGGACGTCTGTTCCTTTAGGTTGCTCAAACAGGCTTAGGGAAGTCATTTTCTCATGCTTAATGGACTTTTGAAAGCATGTGAAAAGGAGGGAGAGACATCTTTGGTCCTAGTATATCATGTAATAGAAATTGCACTGTATGGCAATGATCCATAATCAGGGTCATCATACAGAACACTACTGGTGGTGAGAGAAAGGGCTGTAAAGCCTAACCTCTCATCTTTGTATTGTTACGTCTCCGTTTGTTAATTAACTTTCCGTAACTTCGTTCCGACGAAACTTTAGCGACACAAGTCCTTACTTAATAAAACTGGTTTATTATTTCCGAATATAACTTTACGATACACTTAATTTCAACAATCGCGCTAAACAAACGCTATAGCAATGAACGTCAATAATACTCTGACCGCAGATCAATTACTCATTACCTACACACACATTATTATTCCGTCACGTTGTCACCTTCTTTTATATACCAGACTACCCTATATC